>NC_069500.1:638230993-638275993 GCF_027579735.1 Bombina bombina | reverse complement strand
CTTGCACAGCACTTGTAGCCTTTGGCATCTTGCTTCAGCAGCTACCTGTGTGTTCCACTGTGTATTTGTGTGTTCTGCGAGAAGCAATGACATGTGAACCATGCCCCTTTTGTGCTAATGATATGGTCTCTGTCTTGTGGGAGTGGGTGATATTAAAGCTGGGTAAATATTTCCCTTGAAATTCACCCATTCTCTCACCCCTCTTTATTTCCTACTTCCCCTCTTCATCTATTTATTGCGGACCACGGACCACGTCAAACAATATTCAACAGATGGGAATGCAAATAAACTTTGGTCCAGTTAGCCAAATCATTCAGACGCCCACTTGCAAAATACTTAATTCTGGTGCACATGATACACAAAGAGCACATGATAGTTTCATCAATCCCTTCAGACAAGAAAATAAGCAACAAAAACTAATCCTTGTCTTTATATGTGTGAGGTTTGAGTTCTTACTAATAAAGGAGCTTTACCCATGATGCAGTCTGACAAGGATTGGCCTACATGTAGCCTAGCAAGCCACTGCTGATGGTTTCTTGATTAGGTGTCTTATCTCCCCAATGAGCTGCATCTGATGAAGGTTGCTGACAGCGTAATGGCTGGGAAAGCATCGGACAGCTCCATAAAATGGCAACTATGTTATGACATGTCAGCCAGGACCTGGTGGATGGTAAGTTGGCATGAAAACATCTTTTTTTCTCCATAAGTTTTTTTTTCCCCTTGAACTCCTCCTTCATTGATGCATTGCACGTGTTATAAAGTTCACTGTCTGTACAAAAGTCCCAGGCTGAAGTTCAGCGACTCTCAGGAGCCTATATCAGTGTGTTAGATAGGATGTCTCTCCTCTTTTGTTGATGGTGTTTTTGGCCTTCTTTTGAAAAAAAAAAAGATAGCGAGGACAGTGAGTGTTTGTCTTTTTTTTTTTTCCAAAAAAATAGCTCACCAAGCTGGTGTGTGAGTATAGAAGTGCAAGCCACCACCAGCAAAACATAGCTATGTCACCACACTGTTAGTTAATTGTTCATGAGTTGGTATTAAACCAGAGCAATCTGCTTCTTTATTCTGTTTTCCTCTGAATAATTATTTAAAAAGTGCATTGTGTCATGGTGTATGCAGCTTACTAATCAGTATGTAATTGTTCTTCAGTTTTCCTTTTAATTTGAAGTCCTTCTTTACAGTGAATACACTAATTGGAGCAACCACCGATTAATATTCCGCCTGGCATAATTAAATTTAGTTAATGAGGCTATGCATATTCTGTCCTTTTTCTCCTCTTTGTCTGCCAGAGCGTGGCTTTTTGTTCATATTAATGCAGCTGAGATAAGAAGGGTGGATCCTCAGATCACTTTTAATGTCACCGGTGAAGGAAGGCAACTCAGAAGTTTCTTAGCTAGGGATAGTGAGACCAGTAACAAGTGTCTGAAAAAAGAAAAGCCTTTTTTTTTTTTTCTCTTCGGTGCTACATGAGATTTTTTTTTTTTTTTCTGTCTCCAGATACTGATTTTGTTGTATACAGACAATGGTCTCTTGTATGTAACAACGATGCCATGAATGAGGAACTTCTGAGTGACATTCCATTATGAATATTAATTTCATTCTTGGGTTGCTTTGTCTGGCAGTTTTTTTATCCCTTTTATTCTGTTCTTTGCTTGTTTTTCTGAATAATTATTATGCTTACTGCACAGAGTATCTTTTCACAATTAGTACAGTGCTAAGACAATAGGCACTTTCTTCTTGGCTGGCAGGGAAGAGGATCACCAGTGGACAGTGAATTCTAGTGTTTGGACAGACAGAAGCTCTCTCCGTATGACTGATGTCTTCCCACTCCACTTTGCAAAAGGATTTTTTCTTAATAATATGCATAAATATTTTATAAAATGGATGATGATGACACAGATAACCCTCAGAAGGCAATATTAGGTTATTATTGCTCTATATACCTTCTTGCTCTTTTCTTGATTAAAATTTCTTACTGTTGAGCGCATACATTGAATACCATAGTGTACAATTGGATTAGTTATTTCTAAAATAATATATGTTAGATTTTTGTATATATTATTTTAACCAATGAGAATTGATATCATTTTGGTCACTCCTGGTTTACGTTTCAAATGAAATTTTACATTTTTAACTGCTGTGATTATAACATGTAGATTAGATGTTGTTGATTTAAGTTACTATTTTTCAGTGGGTTTTTTTGTCAAAAGTAGCATTTTAGTATAGTTTAAACAGCCTTTAATAATCTGACAATTGTTTGTAAATCCATTATATTGTACAGGACAACTGCTGCACTAGTTTATATATATAAAAAATACAATTATCCTTAAGTTAGTCCAATATTTATTGTTGATATAAATATATATATATATTTGTTTCTTTAGTATTTATTGAATCAATTACAATGTATTCTAGCATCCTTGTAGAACAATTATTTACATACAAATAAAATTATATATATATATATATATATATATATATATATATATATATATATATACACACACACACACACATATATGCACACACAGAATGAGTCATGTGCACTCTCAAAAACAGTCCTTCACATGCAAGGGTGCTTAATTGGGGTACTATATAGCAAGAAAAAGACAGCACTCTCTGGTCTTAATAGTAGAAAACAAAGTAGTTTATTTAGGGACGTTTCAGGGAATGCTCCCCTTCATCAGACAATATTCTACAATAATGCTAGAATAAATTGTAATTGATTCAATAAATACTAAAGAAATATATATATATATATATATATATATATATATATATATATATATATATATATATATATATATATATATAGTCATATATTCAATTGAAACTCATGAGATGACATTTTAGCTTATCAATTTAATTAAAGATTCAATTCTAAAAAAAAAAAATTAAATATAATATAATGCAATAAAAATATAATAGTTGAAAATGTACATACTCACACTCACGTTGTCCCTAAATGACCTTTTATAAATACACATAACCTTGTCTTGTCTTTAATATAACTTTATTAGAAAGTTAGATATTAATTGTCTGTTTTTATTGTAAATATTTATATATTGTAAAAATGTTTAGTTTATTTTTTTATTTTACATTACTGTAAAAAAAAAAAAAAAAAGTACTATACATTTGGCTAGAAACTAAATCTTCAGTTTTAAAGTATATAAAATAAAATAGATTAGTTATGCCTGTAAACTAAGGGGTACTAAGTTAATATACTAATGTATAAATATAAAGTACTTTAGTAGAATTTGAATCTGTGTGATATGACATGCATTGTACATTATTCAAAAACATTGTAAAGTGCAGGCTTTTTATAGGGTAAATTGTAAAGTCGCCGGCTTAGGAAAAATAATATTGGGTTAGGTTTATAATTGGAAACAAACAGCGTGTGTTTTTGTTTTGTATAAACATTATACATTGTCATTACTGTATAATTACAGTTTTTATACATCAGCCTTATAATTAATATTTACGATTTTACTATACTAAAATATATTTAATAATTTAGATATAGGAAAAGTTATATTCTTGATTTTTAAATTGGAGTATATACCCTCATAATTTTATTTTTAAAGATGAGAAAGACTGCAATAAACAGAAAGCAAGACAGAATTTTCATTATTTGTTGTGTAGTGAAAAATGTTCATTGATCAGTGGGCCCTGTGGATTAATAAAAAAAATGTTTCAACTGCATTTTAAAGGGAAATTAAACACATAGGGTAATATAAAATTATAATATATATATATATATATATATATACACACACACATACATACACACACACAGTATTATATATACAGTATATATATATATATATATATATATATATATATATATATACTCTGCAATATACTTTCATTATTTATTTTGTCCCCTTTTCACGTAATTCCATTCTCAAATTGTGAGCTTTTCATTTGCTGTTAGAAATGGAAGTACAGAACACTGTTATATTCTACACAGCCATTAGCTTCACACTCTAGTGACCTATTTATAACTGCCCCTAATTGGCCACATCAGGTAAAGTAAACTAAATTACAACATGGAAGCTCCCATTGTTTTATAGACACTACAACTTTGCACTTATTTTGTCAATATTTAAACAGCTAATTAAAGGGACACTGTACCCAAATTTTTTCTTTTGTGATTCAGATAGAGCAGGACATTTTAAGCAACTTTCTAATTTACTCCTATTATCAAATTTTCTTCATTCTCTTGGTATCTTTATTTGAAATGCACAAATGTAAGTTTAGATGTCAGCCGATTTTTTATGAACAACCTGGGTTGTCCTTGCTGATTGGTGGATAAATTCATCCACCAATAAAAAAGTGCTGTCCAGAGTACTAAAACCAAAAAAAGCTTAGATGCCTTCTTTTTCAAATAAAGATGAATGAAGAAAAATTGATAATAGGAGCAAATTAAAAAGTTGCTTAAAATTGCATGCTCTTTCTGAATTACAAAAGAAAAAATTTGGGTTCAGTGTCCCTTTAAGTTTTAAAAAATACATCTACATGTTATTCTCAGACTAATTTTTTCTTTAAGTGCATCATTCTATATAGCATTTATTTACGGCCAGATTATGAGTTTTGTGTTATGAGGGGTGCGGCGCTAACTTGCACGTTATTCTTACCGCTCACTTACCTACAGCGCTGGTATTACAGGTTTTTACAAACCAGACGTTAACAGACAAAAAGTGAGCATAGAACAAAATTATGCTCCATATCGCACTCTAATACCAGCGCTGCTTAAGTCAGCGGTGAGCTGGTTGTACGTGCTCATGCACGATTTGCCCATAGACATCAATGGGGAGAGTCCTGCAATAAAGCAGCGTAAAGCTCAGTAACGTAGCCCCATTAATTACTATGGGGAAACTAAATTTATGTTTACACCTAACACCTATTAACCTAACATGAACCCGAGTCTAAACACCACTAATCTTACACTTATTAACCCCTAATCTGCCACCCCCGACATTGCCGACATCTACATTATACTTATTAACCCCTAATCTGCTGCTCCGGAAATCGTCGCCACCTACATTATACTTATGAACCCCTAATCTGCTGCCCCCAACATTGCCAACACCTACATTATATTTATTAACCCCTAATCTGCTGCCCACTAGATCGCAGACACCTACATAATGTTATTAACCCCTAATCTGCTGCCCCCAATGTCGCTGCCACTATATTAAACATATTAACCCCTAAACCTCCGCACTCCCGCATCGCAAACACTAGTTAAATATTAACCCCATACCTGCCGCCCCTAACATCGCCGCCACCTACCTACATTTATTAACCCCTAATCTGCCGCCCCCAACGTCGCCGCCACTATTTTATATTTAATAACCCCTAAACCTAAGTCTAACCCTAACACCCCCTAACTTAAATATAATTAAAATAAATATAAATAAAACCTACAATTATTACCTAAATCATTCCTATTTAAAACTAAATACTTACCTGTAAAATAAACCCTAAGCTAGCTACAATATAACTAATAGTTACATTGTAGCTAGCTTAGGGTTTATTTTTATTTTACAGGCAAGTTTGTATTTATTTTAGCTAGGTATAATAGTTACTAAATAGTTATTATCTATTTACTAACTACCTAGCTAAACTAAATAAAAATTGACCTGTAAAATAAAAGCTAACCTGTCTTACACTAACACCTAACACAACACTACAATTAAATAAATTCCCTAAATTTAATACAATTAACTAAATTCAATAAAATTACAGATCGTTAAACTAATTACACCTAATCTAATAGCCCTATCAAAATTAAAAAAGCCCCCCCCCCCAAAAAAAAACAAAAAAAACCCTAGCCTAAACTACCAATAGCCCTTAAAAGGGCCTTTTGCAGGGCATTGACCCAAAGAAATCAGCTCTTTTACTTGAAAAAAATATATAAACAACCCCCCCAACAGTAAAACCCACCGCCCACACAACCAGCCCCCCAAATAAAACCCTATCTAAAAAAAACTAAGCTCCCCATTGCCCTGAAAAGGGCATTTGGAAGGGCATTGCCCTTAAAAGGGCATTTAGCTCTATTGCGGCCCAAAGCCCTAACCTAAAAATAAAACACACACAATACAACCTTAAAAAATCCTAACACTAACCCCCGAAGATCCACTTACCGGGAGAAGTCTTCATCCAAGCGGCAAGATGTCCTCAACGAAGCCGGCAGAAGTGGTCCTCCAGACGGGCAGAAGTCTTCACCCTTCCGACGCGGAACATCCTCTTCAATCGACGTCTTCTTGCTGAATGAAGGTTCCTTTAAATTACGTCATCCAAGATGGCTTCCCATAGATTCCGATTGGCTGATAGAATTCTATCAGCCAATCGGAATTAAGGTTGAAAAAATCCTATTGGCTGATCCAATCAGCGAAAAGGATTGAGCTGGCATTCTATTGGCTGTTCCAATCAGCCAATAGAATGCAAGCTCAATCCTATTGGCTGATTGGACTAGTCAATAGGATTGAAGTTCTGCATCAAGCCAAGAGAGCATGTACATATATATGTACATATAATATACACTTTCTATCTTGAAATATCCACTAGTCAACTTGTCCAGCACAAGTAAAAATGTTTAACATTGAGTGGACTAACAAGTAATCTTTTTCCCACTGGGAGAGAAAATGCTAACCCTGACTAGTTAACTGTAGCGATAGTTTTCCATATAAATACACACACATACACATATAGATATATACACACTCTACATATATACTAGGGCTGCATGATTCATTTTCTCTATATTTTCTACCACAGTGACGTGGTGTTTGGAGTTGCCTAAAGGGGGATGGATTGTGTATAGATATATATATATATATATATATATATATATATATATACACACACATACACACACACACACACACACATATATGGAGGTGATTGATATAGCGCCTATGTGGTAAATGGTAATAAATGCACTATAAGATCGCCACTTAATGCAGCTGTTATGAGTATCTCACTTACTCCAGAGTGAGAAAGGTGAAATGTCTGTAAAAAGGGGGTGGTTATAACTGCGCCTTCAGAGTGGGTGTCCTAATGTGCATGTAAATGAGAGGCAGATAAATCTCATAAGTGGTATACAATAGAAGAGTTAAAACAAGCAATAATTAAATGCTCACCTGTATAGACCACAGGGGAAGGTGTTCCACAATGTATATCTCTCCCGGTTGGTGCTATCCTGGCTGTTGGTGTCCTGTAAATGACGGACCACAGTATGGATAAACTGTATGGCTAGGAAGATATTTACTGGAAAGGTGTGGGATACCCCCTAACACTGCTCTGTAATGTTGGACAGAGAGTGAGAACAAGGGGATATTCCTGATTTTATCTAGAGTTGAAAAGTTTATTAATTCTTTAAACAGTTAAAAAGTGACAATTAAAATATAGAATTAAGTTTAAGCACTAAAAGCAAATGAAATATAAAATATAAAAAATCCAATAGATAGAATGGATTCCTATAAATGTCGCTAAGACTAAGAGGGTAAAAAAATAAAAAATAAGTAAAAATAGAACCGCTATCGGCTAATGTGCCGCATGGAACAAAGAATCCGGAAGTGATGTCACAAATATTTGTCACGTAGCCCTTACGCGTTTCGTGAGCGTTTATGCTCACTTCATCAGAGGGTAGGATCTGAAGCCATCCGAGGCATGCTTAAATAGCCTGTTAATTATCCAAATGAAAAATGGATTAGATACTCAGTGTCTAATTGTCTACACAATTATTTACGTTTTTGATGACAATTTGTTCTGTGCAGAGAACAAGCTTATTTGTATAAGCATTTATAGTTATTTATGGATAAGAAAAAAAGGATAATTTTTTACGTATATGATGTATATTACGAGTGTGCTAAACAATTAGTAGTGAAGAAAAAAGAGTGCTTAAAACATGAATTAAAGCAAGGATTAAAACGGGTGATAATAAATGTGAACTAATAGAGGAAAGCGTTTTGGCAATTATAAACTATTATATTACAATTATAGATTAAAGATTTTATAAACTGGAATAAAAAAATTTTTTTAGATTTTTGGTATTATCCCCTTGAAAGAGAACCATGTTTTTAAACACATGTATTTTTTAAAAACTTATCGGCTAGATTACATAGACAATTATATACGGCTAGATTACGAGTTGTGTGTAAGGGTAAAAAAGCAGCGTTAAGAGGTCCTAAAGCTGCTTTTTTTACGCCCACTGGTATTACGAGTCTTGAAGGTTTAGGGGCACCGCAGACTTTGTTGGCCTTACCGCAAAACGACTTACGTAAACTTTGTAAAGTCTTTTTGCTATGGGACTGCCATAGCGCTGATATTACGAGTCTGTCCTGGGAGGCCAAAAAGTGAGCGGTACACCCTCTCCTGTCAAGAGTCCTAACGCATTTAAAAGTCAGTAGTTAAGAATTTTATGCTACAACGCGGTAACATAAAACTCATAACTAAAGTGCTAAAAAGTATACTAACACCCATAAACTACCTATTAACCCCTAAACTGAGGCCCTCCCGCATTGCAAATACTAAAATAAAAATTTTAACCCCTAATCTGCCGCTCCAGACACCGCCTCCACCTACATTATATTTATGAACCCCTAAAGTGCTGCTCCCAACATCGCCGCCGCCTTCACTATATCTATTAACCCCTAATCTACCGCCCCCAATGTCGCCGCCACCTACCTACACTTATTGACCCCTAATCTGCCATCCCCAACGTCGCCTCCACTATAATAAACATATTAACCCCTAAACCGCCGCACTCCAGCATCGCAAAGATTAGTTAAATATTATTAACCCCTAATCTGCCGTCCCTAACATCGCCGCCACCTACCTATATTTATTAACCCCTAATCAACGTCGCTGCCACTATATTAAAGTTATTAACCCCTAAACCTAAGTCTAACCCTAAATCTAACACCCACTAACTTAAATATAATTTAAATAAATCTAAATAAATATTTCTATCATTAACTAAATTATTCCTATTTAAAACTAAATACTTACCTATAAAATAAACCCTAAGCTAGCTACAATATAACTAATAGTTACATTGTATCTAGCTTAGGATTTATTTTTATTTTACAGGCAAGTTTGTATTTATTTTAACTAGGTAGAATAGTTATTAAATAGTTATTAACTATTTAATAACTACCTAGCTAAAATAAATACAAATTTACCTGTAAAATAAAACCTTACCTAAGTTACACTAACACCTAACACTACACTATAATTAAATAAATTAACTAAATTAAATACAATTACCTAAATTAAATTAAATTAGCTAAAGTACAAAAAAACACTAACTTACAGAAAATAATAAACAAATTACAGAAATTTAAACTAATTACACCTAATCTAATAGCCCTATTAAAATAAAAAAGCCCCCCCAAAATAAAAAAAAACCTTAGCCTAAACTAAACCAATAGCCCATAAAAGGGCCTTTTGCGGGGCATTGCCCCAAAGTAATCAGCTCACTTACCTGTTAAAAAAAATACAAACAACCCCCCAACAGTAAAACCCACCACCCACACAACCAACCCCCCAAATAAAATACTATCTAAAAAAACCTAAGCTCCCCATTGCCCTGAAAAGGGCATTTGGATGGGCATTGCCCTTAAAAGGGCAGTAAGCTCTTTTGCCACCCAAACCCTAATCTAAAAATAAAACCCACCCAATACACCCTTAAAAAAACCTAACACTAACGCCCTGAAGATCGACTTACCGGGAGACGTCTTCATCCAAGCCGGGCAAAGTGGTCCTCCAGACGGGCAGAAGTCTTCATCCAAGCCTGGCAGAAGTGGTCCTCCAGACGGGCAGAAGTTTTCATCCAGACGCCCTCTTCTATCTTCATCCATCCGGCGCGGAGCGGGCCCATCTTCAAGACATCCGACGTGGAGCATCCTCTTCTGGTGACGACTAAAACCGAATGAAGGTACCTTTAAGTGATGTCCTTCAAGATGGCATCCCTTAGATTCCTATTGGCTGCTAGAATTCTATCAGCCAATCGGAATTAAGGTAGAAATTGGATCAGCCAATAGGATTGAACTTCAATCCTATTGGCTGATTGCATCAGCCAATAGGATTTTTTCTACCTTAATTCCGATTGGCTGATAGAATTCTAGCAGCCAATCGGAATCTAAGGGATGCCATCTTGGAGGACATCACTTAAAGGTACCTTCATTCGGTTTTAGTCGTCACCAGAAGAGGATGCTCCACGTCGGATGTCTTGAAGATGGGCCCGCTCCGCGCCGGATGGATGAAGATAGAAGAGGCCGTCTGGATGAAGACTTCTGCCCGTCTGGAGGACCACTTCTGCCCGGCTTGGATGAAGACTTCTGCCCGTCTGGAGGACCACATCGCCCGGCTTGGATGAAGACATCTCCCGGTAAGTCGATCTTCAGGGCGTTTGTGTTAGGTTTTTTTAAGAGTGTATTGGGTGGGTTTTATTTTTTAGATTAGGGTTTTGGCGGCAAAAGAGCTAACTGCCCTTTTAAGGGCAATGCCCATCCAAATGCCCTTTTCAGGGCAATGGGGAACTTAGGTTTTTTTAGATAGTATTTTATTTGTTGGGTTGGTTGTGTGGGTGGTGGGTTTTAATGTTGGGGGGGTTGTTTGTATTTTTTTTTACAGGTAAAAGAGCTGATTACTTTGGGGCAATGCCCAGCAAAAGGCCCTTTTAAGCGCTATTGGTAGTTTAGTTTAGGCTAGGGTTTTTTTTTTATTTTGGGGGGGCTTTTTTATTTTAATAGGGCTATTAGATTAGGTGTAATTAGTTTAAATTTCTGTAATTTGTTTATTATTTTCTGTAATTTAGTGGGGGGGGGTTGTACTTTAGATAATTTAATTTAGGTAATTGTATTTAATTTAGTTAATTTATTTAATTATAGTGTAGTGTTAGGTGTTAGTGTAACTTAGGTTAGGTTTTATTTTACAGGTAAATTTGTATTTATTTTAGCTAGGTAGTTATTAAACTATTTAATAACTATTCTACCTAGTTAAAATAAATACAAACGTGCCTGTAAAATAAAACCTAAGCTACTGTAGATACAAAATAACTATTAGTTATATTGTAGCTAGCTTAGGGTTTATTTGACAGGTAAGTATTTAGTTTTAAATAGGAATTATTTAGTTAATGATAGGAATATTTATTTAGATTTATTTAAATTATATTTAAGTTAATGGGTGTTAGGTTTAGGGTTAGACTTAGGTTTAGGGGTTAATAACTTTAATATAGTGGCGGCGACGTTGGGGGCGGCAGATTAGGGGTTAATAAATGTAGGTAGGTGGGGGCGACGTTGGGGGCGGCAGATTAGGGGTTAATAATATTTAACTAATGTTTGCGAGGCGGGAGTGCGGCGGTTTAGGGGTTAATATGTTTATTATAGTGGCGGCGACGTTGGGGGCGGCAGATTAGGGGTTAATAAGTGTAGGTAGGTGGCGGCGACATTGGGGGCGGCAGATTAGGTGTTATTAAATATAATGTAGGTGGCGGCGATGTTGGGGGCAGCAGATTAGGGGTTCATAAGTATAATGTAGGTGGCGGCGGTGTCCGGAGCGGCAGATTAGGGGTTAATAAGTATAATATAGGTGTCAGCGATGTCGGGGGCAGCAGATTAGGGGTCAATAAGTGTAAGATTAGGCGTGTTTAGACTCGGGGTTCATGTTAGGTTGTTAGGTGTAGACATAAAATGTGTTTCCCCATAGGAATCAATGGGGCTGCGTTAGTGAGTTTTACGCTGTTTTTTTGCAGGTGTTAGACTTTTTTTCAGCCTGCTCTCCCCGTTAATTCCTATGGGGAAATCGTGCACAAGCACGTTACACCAGCTCACCGTTGACTTAAGCAGCGCTGGTATTGGAGTGCAGTAATGAGCAAAATTTTGCTCAACGCTCACTTCTTGCCATTTAACGACGGGTTTCTGAAAACTCGTAATACCAGCGCTGCAGGTACGTGAGCAATGAGGGAAAACTGCTAATTAGCACCGCATAGCCTCTAACGCAAAACTCGTAATCTAGGTGCATGTTTTTTAAACCATATTTTTTTTAGAAATATGTGTTTTTTAAAAATATGTTTTTTAAAAAGCCCTCTTTTGGAGGACCCTGAATGAAAAACAATATATAATTTTGGTATAATGTATATATCTTTAAATATTTAAGTATCTGTGTGTTATTCTGTTATTCTATTTTATTTTATTTATATTATGTGTTTATATAGGGGATCAGAGAAACGCTGCTAAATTGATATCTGTATTTAAACCATATGGTTTTCTGGTTTTGAGTTTGTATAGCCAATAGGTTTCTTGTTTCCTGAGTTTTAGTAACCTATTAGTCCCTTCTATATGGGGGATATGTTCTATTGCTTTGATGTGGAACTCTTTTTCATTTTTGTTGTGAAATTCTTCAAAATGTGTTCCTATTCCATATTCTGGTTCATCAGTGATGCTTTTCACATGTTCCAATACCCTTGTTTTTAGAGTTCTTTTCGTTCTTCCGATGTAAAATTTATTGCAACTGCATGTTAGTTGGTATATCACATATTGCGATTTGCAGTTCATGAAGCTTGTAATTTCATATCTATTATTATCCCCATCTGTGATCCATTTGTTGTCTTCCTTGTTTTTGATAGTGAGCTCACAGCAAGTGCAATTCTTGCAGTTGCATTTATAAAATCCTTTTGTTTTTGAAGTGAGACCATTTTCTGTTTTCTGAGCTTTTTGTGTTTTAAGCTTAGTAGGTACTAGTATATTTTGAAGTTAAAATTTTTCTTATATGTAATTCTTGGTATTTCTGATATTGTTTTCTTTCAATAACGGGTCCATTTTTAGGATGTGCCAATGCTTTTTTAATATGTTTTCTATGTTCTCTGTGCCATTGCTGAAGGTGGTTATGAATCTAGGTGTCTGGCAGAGATACAATTATATTGTTATTGTTTCCATTATTGTGTTTTTTCTTTGTTGTAATTAATGTCTTTCTATAAATTTGTTCTGTTTTTTCATAAGCTTTGTCGACTGTTTTTTTTATTATAATTTTTGCTGTAGAATTTGTGTTCTAAAATTCCAGCTGCTTGTTTGAAGCCCTCCACTTCTGAACAATTATGTTTTATGTGTTGAAATTGGCCCTATGGTATATTGTTAATCCATCTTTTGTGATGGTTACTAGTAGCATGTAAGTATCCATTTGTATCTGTGTCATTTCTTTCTGACTCCAGGTTCTTGTAAATTTTAGGTTCCAATTATTTCGATTTATGAAATTTACAAATGCATCAAAATAATTTTCTTTTTCTTTCCAGATGATAGTAATGTCGTCGATAAATCTTTTCCACATGACTTTCTGTATATTTGTTTTATGTCCATATGCATTCTTGTTCGAAAGCCCCCATGTACATGTTAGCGAAGCTGAGTGCAAATTTTGTGCCCATGGTTGTCCCGCATTTTTGTAAAAATATTTTGTTTTCAAATTTAAAGTAATTTTTTGTCAGAATGAAATCAATAGCTTCCCCTATAAAGGAAATTTGATTCTGTTTTATATTTGTTTCTTTTATTTGGGGAATAATTGGCTGAAGGAAATGATCTACATACTCAGATAGGTTGCATGTTAAACTATTTATACCAGAAATGATCGGTCGGCCTGGTGGATTTTGTGGATTTTTATGAATTTTAGGTAAGTGCTAAAAAGTGGCAGTATTTGGGTTTTCTGAGATTAAGAATTGTTGTTCTTCTTCGGTTATTATAGCATCCTTCTTAGCTCCATTTATTAACTTCTCATATGCCCTTTTGAATTTGTATCTGTATCTGAGAGTATTCTGTTGGCTTCTTTAATGTAGTCAGTTTTGTTTTGCACTACAATAGAACCACCTTTATCTGCCTCTCTGAAAACTAGGTTATGATCTTTGCTTAGATCTGATAAGATTTTCT
Organism: Bombina bombina; assembly: GCF_027579735.1. Lineage (NCBI taxonomy): Eukaryota > Metazoa > Chordata > Amphibia > Anura > Bombinatoridae > Bombina > Bombina bombina. The sequence continues at coordinate 638,262,071 of NC_069500.1, read as the reverse complement.
CTAGTTTGTTATTTTTTTTTAGTCAATTTAAATAACTGGCACATGGATTCAAGGTCATTTAATAATAGGTCCTCACACATAGAAATATATTGCCCCTTTGAATGTATTGGGTAAAATATTAATTTAGGTCTGAATTTGCTGTATTTGATGGTTCTTTCATTTTCTATTTTAGTATCTTTATCTAATTCTAGAGATTCCAGAAGTTCTAAAGTAGGAAGGTCACCTTGTGTTAAACTAATGGTGTTGTTTACATCAATATTATTACCCATTATTGAATGCTCAACTAATAGGGGTCTATCTGTTTGTTTATTTCCATTTTTCTGGAAATGGCATTGTAATGTTAGTTTTCTTATATATTTGTTGCAATCTACAAATAGTGAGAAAGTATCAGGTTTTTTGCTGGTGGCAAAAGACAAGCCTTTTTTAAAGGAGTTTTTCTTCTCCCTCAGTTAAAATTCTATCTAATAGGTTAAAATGTTTTACTTTTATTAATTCCTTTTGAGATTAAACTGATCTCTGCCTTGTTTGACAGTTTTCTCTTCTTTGTTTGCCTGATCTGTACCCTCTTCTTCGCTTTCTTTTCGTCTTTTTTGTGGTATTGATTTCTTTTGTGTTTGAAGGTTGTGGGTTATTGGTTCTATTCTTTCTTGTCTGAATCTTGGGGGAATGCACGTTTTTTTTAATTGATTCTTTCCTTTTTCTCAACTCTAAAAAATGTGTTTCTTGTTGTTTATTCAGATATGTATTTTGTTGTGTAAATCTATTTTGCTCATATGATCTACTTTCTTGTCTCATTCCATTTCTATAATAGTCATTGGTGTTAGCATAGGAAGTATTAGTTTTTTCTGACTGCCTCAGTTTATTTATGTTGTAATTATTGTATGTAGTGTTTGAGTTACTATTGGCAGTCTCATAGTAATGGTTGTCATTGAAAACACCAAGAATCATGTGGTTTGTTCTTTTTACTTGTGCTATATTGCCTATTTTCAATTCTTTCTTGATTAGCATTCTGTTTGATTTTTTTATTATTTTTATTTTCTGTGTTGGGAAAAAAACCTATTTACTGTATGGGTGAAGACCTCAATGTTTTGTGTATCTGTGACATCAATGAATTCATCTCTTTTGAAATCTACTGTATTTTCACCTAATTTCTATTTTTGTTTAGGTCTCTTTTTTAAAAAAAAATTTATTTTTGATTATATCTATCTTTAATTTATTTGTTCTATTTTCAATATCTTTTTCTAGTTGTTGAAAGTAAACGTCTTCAATAAATGGTTGAAGTTCCTGCCTAATTTCTAAAATGTATTTTCCTATTTTTTCTAAGTTTTTTTCTCTGTATTTAATTAATATTTTTAAGAAGGTATTAGAACATGTTTCCATGGCCTCCTCCCATTCAGTAATCAGTTTGATGTCAGTAGAATTGAATATCGGGGTTTTAGATAGTTTTAAGCCCTTAGGTATTAGGTTTAGTTTCTGATAATTTTCTAACCGTATAATGTCATTCCAATTGCTGACTTCAAGTCTTTTTAATTTTTCTAATCTTCTTAGTAATAATTTGGGATTGGTAGATGGAATAACTAACATGGGTTCTGGTATACTTTCATTAAATGACCATGTTATTTCTTTTTATGTCAAAATAATTTCCAAATCCATAGTTCTCATGTTGATAGTTATCCATTTATGAGTGTGATTATCTTATATGGAGAATTTCTTGTAATGATTATATTAAAACAGTACTGATTGTTCTTTAAATGAAGTATATGAGAAAGATGTTTAGAAAAAATAATAATTTTGAAAACGTAGATTGAAAACGTTATTTGAAAAAAGTTTTTTACTACCAAAAAACAAAAAAAGGCTGCTTCTTTCACCGGAGGTAAGAGAGGTAGTCAGAGAGGCGATTAATATAGCGCCTATGTGGTAAATGGTAATAAATACACTATAAGATCTCCACTAAATGCGGCTGTTATGAGTATCTCACTTACTCAAGAGTGAGAAAGGTGAAATGTCTGTAAAAAGGGGGTGGTTATAACTGCGCCTTCAGAGTGGGTGTCCTCATGTGCATGTAAATGAGAGGCAGATAAATCTCATAAGTGGTGTACAATAAAAGAATTAAAACAAGCGATAATTAACCGCTCACCTGTATGGACCACAGGGGAAGGTGGTCAACGAAAATTTTTTTTTTTTAAAAAACACATTTCTAGAAAACATATGGTTTAAAAAAAAACATGGGTTTTCAAAAAATACATGTGTTTAAAAACATGGTTCTCTTTCAAGGGGATAATACCAAAAATCTCCAAAAAATATTTTATTCCAGTTTATAAGATCTTAAATCTATAATTGTAATATAATAGTTTACAATTGCTAAAACTCTTTCCTCTATTAGTTCACATTTATTATCACCTGTTTTAATCCTTGTTTTAATTAATGTTTTACGCCCTCTATTTACTATTAATCGTTAAGCACACTCGCAATATACATCATATCTGTAAACAATATCCTTTTTTCTTATCCATAAATAACTATAAATGCTTATACAAATAAGCTTGTTCTCCGCACAAAACAAATTGTTTTTAAAAACGTAAATAATTATGTAGACAATTGGACACTGAGTATCTAATACATTTTTCAATTGGATAATTAACAGGCTATTTAAGCCTGCCTCGGGTGGCTTCAGATCCTACCCTCTGATGAAGTGAACATAGACGCTCATGAAACGCATAAGGGCCACGTGACGCATATTTGTGGCTTCACTTCCGGATTCTTCTTTCCACTCAGCACACCAGCCGATAGCAGTTCTATTTTTACTTAGTTTTTATTTTTTTACCCTCTTAGTCTTAGCGACATTTATAGGAATCCATTAGATCAATTGGATTTTTTATATTTCATTTGCTATTAGCACTTAAACTTAATGCTATATTTTAAATCGTCACTTTTTAACCGTTTAAAGAATTAATAAACTTTTCAACTCTAGATAAAAATCAGGAATATCCCCTTGTTCTCACTCTCTGTCCAACATTACAGAGCAGTGTTAGGGGTGTATCCCAAACCTCTCCAGTAAATATCTTCCTAGCCATACAGTTTATCCATACTGTGGTCAGTAATTTGCAGAACACTGACAGCCAGGGCAGCACCAACCGGGAGACATATACGTCATTGACCACCTTCCCTTGTGGTCCATACAGGTAAGCAGTTAATTATCGCTTGTTTTAATTCTTCTATTGTATACCACTTATGAGATTTATCTGCCTCTCATTTACATGCACATGTGGACACCCACTCTGAAGGCGCAGTTATAACCACCCCCTTTTTACACACACACATAAATATATATATATATATATATATGTAATATAAATATATATATTTATTTATATTACACACACACACACACATATATATATATATATATATATATATATATATATATATATATATATATATATATATATTTCAAAATAACAAGAGTATTGCATTGAGCAATGATACTTTTTTTATTGGACTAACTATACATTTATAAGATGACAAGCTTTCGGAAGAATGTCTTCCTTTTTCAAGTCTGAAGCAATACTGACCAATTTGATGGAATTTACAGATTGTCTTTTTAGCCTGTGTTTTAAGATATAAAGTGTTATAGAGGTCTGAATGCAGCGGGAGGAGGGGGTGTCATAAAAATCATGATGGGGGTTTAGGAGACAGGCAGAGGAAATATATGGTTATACACAAAGCATATACTGACATAAAGTTATATATCAACATAGAATCAATATGACTAAAGATGGGAAATTAGGTATACAGGGGAATATAAGATAGTCAAAAAAGGAGAAAGGAAAGAAAAAAAAAGGAATAATAATGACAAAAGTGTGGACATAGGCCTACCTGCGTACCTATGCATAGAGAGTGTGGAATATACAATGTAATTGACTACAGTATATGAAAGTACATTACAAAAAAATTTGATAATGGGTTAAGAGTCCACATTTAGTCCAGAAATTAGCAAGTTGAAGTGCATTATCATTTTCATTTCAAAGGTTTTTCTTTCCATAGGGTTTTGAAGTTGCCTCTGAGAATCTTGATTTTGAGGTTTTGGATGGAGTGGTCAGGTTGGGTGAAATAGTGATGAACAGGGGTACAGTATTTTGTTTTACAGTGGTTTTTGAGTGAGTGTCTGTGTAAGTTCATCCGAAGGTGCAGTTTTTGGCTTGTTTCTCCAATATAACATCCCACTTCACATGAAGTGCAATGTATAATGTATACCACATTTTCAGAAATACATGAATATGCTCCTTTAAGGTTATAGGATTTACTCTTGTGAATAGCTGTGCTGCTTTCACAAATGTGTTGACATAGTTTGCAGAGAGCTTTGTTGCAGCGCTTGGTTCCATTCTGGGTGTTCTTTTTATCAAGGGGTAGCTTTCTGTGGACCACTTTCTGTTTTAGGTTGGGTGGTTGTCTGAGTGCCAGGATAGGGGGTTTTGGAAATATTTTTTTGAGTGTGGGATCCTCTAAGAGTAGTGGCTGTAAGTCTTTTATGATTTTTCGTATTCCTTCTACAGCAGGGTTATATTTGACTACTAGTGGGATACGCGATATGTTTTTCTTCTCTCTGTATTAATACATTAAAGGGGCATATTCATGTATATCTGCAAATGTGGTATACATGATACATTGCACTGCATGTGAAGTGGGATGTTATATTGGAGAAACAAGCCAAAAACTGCACCTTCAGATGAACTTACACAGACACTCAATCAAAAACCACTGTGAAACAAAAGACTGTACCCCTGTTGGTCACCATTTCACCCAACCTGACCACTCCATCCAAAACCTCAAAATCAAGATTCTCAGTGGCAAAAACACCATGGAAAGAAAAACCTTTGAAATGAAAATGATAATGCCCTTCAACTTGCTAAATTCTGGACTATATGTGGACTCTGGTTTCTTAACCCATTATCAAAACATTTTTTAATGTACTTTCATATACTGTAGTCTATTATATTGTATATTCCACACTCTCTATGCATAGGTACATAGGTAAGCCCATGTCAACACTTTTGTCATTATTATTATTCCCCTTTTTTTCTTTCTTTCCTTTCTCCTTTTTTGACTATCTTATATTCCCCTGTATACCTAATTTCCCATCTTTATTCATATTGATTCTATGTTGATATATAACTTTATGTCAGTATATGCTTTGTGTATAACCATATATTTTCCCTGCCTGTTATCTTTAACTGACACTGTCTGCCTGTCTCCTAAACCCCCATGATGATTTTTACGACACCCCCTCCTCCCCCTGCATTCAGACCTCTGTAACACTTTGTCTTTTTAGCCTGTGTTTTAAGATATAATTTGTAAATTCCATCAAATTGGTCAGTATTGCTTCAGACACTCTTCCCGAAAGCTTGTCATCTTATAAATGTATAGTTAGTCCAATAAAAATGTATCACTGCTCAATGCAATACTCTTGATATTTTGATATCTAAATCTGTGGACTAACACGGCTACTCCAATCAATCTATCTATCTATCTATATACACACATATGCATACACACACACACACACATACTGTGTATGTATATATATATATATATATATATATATATATATATATATATATATATATATATATATATATATATAATCTATCAATACCCAGAACATAGGAAATGCACCCAATTCAGTCTGTGAGTACTGTCCATTATATATGTATGTGTTTGTTTTCAGTAATTTTACATGATTCAGGTTTTGTTTGTGCTACACACAAATGTCACCCCAGTTGGCTCAACAGCCTTGTTTAGCTGTGAACCAGTAGTGCACTTACATTCTAGTGCTGACTTAAACCATGAGTTTAGCCCCCCCCCCCTTTCCCTTTTCCCTTTTGTATTAATGGGAAGTTCTGCCTTTTGTTTATCTGTTAGAGGTGTGCATGTGCATATAGAGGTGTGATTTGCATATAATTTTCTATCACGCAGGGCACATGCACACCTCTAACAGATAAACAAAAGGCAGAACTTCCCATCAATACAAAAGGGAAAAGGGAAAGGGGGGGGGGTGTTCACCTGTTCATTGTTCACACCAGTTAGGGAATTTGTACACACGCCAGCAACTTTGGGGGTATATGTATGTGTGTATATAAATATTGTATTTATTATTATGTATTGGAATTGATTAGAATGCATAGCAGATATTTGAAATTGCAAACATAATGTTTATTCACACATATATGCAGGAGAGTAACATTTCCCCTACAATTCAGAGAATTGGTTCAATCTATGCAGGTGTACCATATCAACTAATTGAGAATCACAACTCATTATAGGGAGGTTAAATGTTTAGTAGTAGGGTATATAAGGCAGTGATGGGTAGATATGTTTTTTGTGCCTGATGAAACGGTCTGTGAACCGAGAAACGCGTTGCAATATTGGGGGACCACTTGACACCCCATTATCCACTTTTTATCAGCAACTATTGTGTTGTTGTTGTTTTTAAGACTCTGTGTTTTTAATAAATTTGGATTATATTTTTAAACTCCTTGAGTGGATTTTATTCTACCCACCATCTGCCAAGACCCACACACAAGAGATCAGCTCAACACCTGAGTGAGCTATTTGGGATTTCTGTATACCTGTGACACCACTACTAAATTACCATTTGTTTGGGTGAGCTGCCACACCTATATCAATCTGCAGCCTGCTTCCACAAGCACATTGGTGTTCTCTGTGAGTATGTGAGTACCCTCTGTACTAAGAAAATACTATTGGTTATACCTTTAATAGTCTGCACATGTAGTGCCTATATTTTATCTCTCCCTGGTAGTACCAACACTTCTGGCTAAGAGCGCTTTAAAGTGGGTGAGCTGTCACACCTCTATAATTCTGCAGCCGGTCTCTACTAGCACATGAGTGTGCTTTGGGAACAAGTGAGTACTCATATGGCCTGAGTTGTGTTTACTGTTTGTTGTATACTTGACGATACCACACATGAGGCGCCCCTCTATTCTTCTCCATTTTCACTAGCGGGCACTAGCCAGTGTTGCACTGCAAGTGGTGATTGTGAGCTGATAGCTTCCCTCACCTGTCTAGGAACGTGTCTGCCCACAGACGGTGACTTTTCTCTCCTCTTTCATGTATTCACCAATAATCAATTTTACTTGCTGGAGCGCATTAAATTGTTATGAACTAATTCCTTTATTCTCTCTAAGGACTGATCTGTATTTATACAATGAAACATAAGGAGACCTTTGTGTATACATAAAGAGATATAAGATAATGAGGTCTGCTCACCCTGTATAATCAACCCAATTGAATGGGTTGTGGTGTTAGTTAGAAAACTGTTATTTCATATACAAAAATAAACTAGAAGGGGCCATTTCCCATAAATGTTCTACGCTGCTGGTATAACAAGTCATTGAGAAACACAATTTAACATTACACTGTTCCTTTTTATAAAATACTACGTGTACATGTTCAAAATATGTTTTCTCAGATACAAGTTTACTAAAGTTGTAAAAAGTGATTTGGAACAAACTGAAAGTACACGTTGCACAAGTTATCCCTAGGGCCATTTTATTGATAGCAGGGACATTCCCCATACCCATAAAAACAAAAAAATGTTTTTTAGCATACTACACTATTGAATAAAATACATTTTAAAATGTCCTATTTTAGATCCAGCAATGAAAATGACCAGTTAACCAGTTGTATAGTAAATCTATCACACTGGTATATGCTACAAGAATATGGATCCTTCCAATTTCTATGGCCACAGAGTTTTCTAGCAACCTCCCCATGACCTCTGATTGGTACATACGTCTCTCAGGGCACACTGGCTGTAACTGTATGGATTAGTTGTGAAAGTCAAATCAGCCATAGGAAGGTAAATAACACAGGTTCTGGTGTTAAAGGGACACTAAACCCCAAAATTTTCTTTCATGATTCAAGTAGAGAACACAATTTCAAACAACATTCCAATTTACGTCTATTATCTCATTTGCTTCATTCTTTAGATATCCTTTGTTGAAGAAATAGCAATGCACATAGGTGAGCCAATCACGTGAGACATTTACGTGCAGTAACCAATCAGCAGTTACTTAGCCTATCTAGATATGCTTTTCACCAAAGTATATAAAGAGATTAAAGCAAATTAGATAATAGAAGTAAATTAGAAAGTTGTTTAAAATGTCATGCTCTTTTTAAATCATGAAAGAAAAAAAATGGGTTTCATGTCCCTTTAAATTAGGTTATCCTTTTTATATTAAATGGGCATTGTATTTTTATCATCTTTTATGTCTTCCTAATTATTCATTTTACATGTTAGAGTGTATACAACTTATTTTAAAATAATTCTATTATCTTTATTTTAGCATTTAAAAAGTTGAAACTGCCTCCTATACTGAAAATATAACTACTGCAGTATTGGTTATAGAAACGCTATACAAGATGCAGCAACCAAAGTCAACTTCCCAGTGAGGAATATTTGCCTGGATGCATTGTCACTTTTATTGTTACAATTCATATTTAAAGGGACAATGTACTCATACAAACAGCTGATAAGATGTTATTGTATTTAAAGCAGGTGCAGGAACACTCTTTTAAAAGTGCTGTTCTCTCCCATCCCCCCACCACATGGAGGTTGATTTCTGCTACTACCTCTCATTGACTTAGCTTTTTTTTATAGCCAGTACTACAGTATTAACATTTTCAGTATAAGCATTAATTTCATCAGATGACAAAAAAAAAAGAAACAAGTTAAAGTGAAAGTAAATTTTTCTTTTGATATTGATGAATTTCACTTATCTTATATAGATTAACTCAGTCGCTAACTTTATTTTTTTTAAATTAATTGGTCTTTTGTAGATATTTATATAGTGTATCCCATACCATTATAAGTCCTTCCTCCACCCACCCGCTCATATTCCTGCTTTTATTCCTTTACACGTAAGAGCGATCCCACTCGCTCTTACATGTACCTCCGTGCGCGTTCTTGTGAAGCTTAATTTAATACCGCATGCGTAGAGCAAAACTTTGCTGCAGTGATACATATTGAATCAGTAGATTCATTCTTGTGTATGTAGATCACGGAGAGAATGCGCATGCATGTCTCATGACCACGCATCTATACAGGTCGAGATATCCGTGAGACACGCATGCGTATTTTGAATTGTGGGCGTAGAGTGAGTCCGTTGGGACGCCACTGGGGGACCAATCAAAACGTTTAGAAAGATATTCGTCATTTGAAAACATTAAAAAAAATTTTTTAGCCAGGCTAAGTTATGGCGTGAGAAGCTGTCGGTATAAAAAGGTAGATGTTTAAGTTTAATAGTTAAGATTAAGAGGCTGCATAGTGGTACATTATAGTTAACTTTTCCTTTAATACACTCATTACACATGAAAGGAAACACAATTTTAGAGTAAAACGTTTCTTTAACACTGGTCTACGGGATAAAACTGCTAAGCAAGTGTCTTGCAGATCTTCCAGAAAAGGTAGGGTGACCATATTGCCACTTTAAAAAGGGACACATATGAAAAATACATATGTCAGGGTTCTTATACAAAACATTTCTTTAAACAACCCTAAAAACAGCCCTGACATATGTATTTTTCATATGTGTCCCTTTTTAAAGTGGCAATATGGTCAGCCTAAGAAAAGGGGTTAAAGGAAAATGTGATGGTGTTGGATGATAGGGCACAGTTAGGTGAGAGTTGAAACTAGGATAGAAACAAGAGGATTAAAAAGTTGAGCAGGATTAGGATCAAGTTAGTATGTGATGATAGACCAGAGGAGCAGATGAGAAACTTCTGATTGAGGAAAAATACGAAAAAGATTCTGTCAGTCTGTTCATTATACATTTGAAATTCTCAGAGCAGATCTGAGTTATGTTTAAAGGGACATAATACTCATATGCTAAATCACTTGAAAGTGATGCAGCATAACTGTAAAAAGCTGAGAGGAAAATATCACCTGAACGACATCTCTATGTAAAAAAGGAAGACATTTTACCTCACAATTTCCTCAGCTCACCAGAGTGCTGTGTAAAAAGTTACACTTCAGTTACTGCCCAGCTGCAGGTAAAAAATAAAGAAAAAAAGGAAGAAATTAACAGCAGCCAATCCGCATCAGCAGTGCTGAGGTCATGAACTGTTTTACTGTGATCTCATGAGATTTCATAGTAAACTTCCTTAAACCAAATAGGGAAATAACACGAGTGTGCATGAGGTCCCAGGATAGGCATACTGATTGGCTGTTTAATGTCCTTTATAATGGTGTGTAAATACTTTTTTTTTTTTTTTTTTTTTTTGAGGGAAAATATCTTTCTTTTTTATATAGAGATGTTCAGGTGATATTTCCTAGTCATCTTTTTACAGCTATGCTGCATTACTTTCAAGTGTTTCAACATTTGGGTATCATGTCCCTTTAAGGAAGGAACTTCAAAAGAGAAGAAGCAGAGCAGGAACATAGTTAAAGGGACACAAAGTAAATGCTCTAATGCGGATAGAGCTTTCTGTTATTATAAATATCTAGTAAAAATCAGCTCAAGAGCAGCAATGCACTACTGGGACCTAGCTGAACACATCTGGTGAGTCAATGACAAGAGGCATTTATGTGTAGTCACTAATCACCAGCTAGTTCTCAGTAGTGCATTCCTGCTCCTGAGGCTACTTAGGTATGCTTTTAAACAAAGGATACCAAGAGAATAAAGTAAATGTGTTAATAAGAGTAAACTGAAAAGTATCTTAAAACTGCATGTTCAAAACCATGAAAGTTTAATTATGAATGTTTAATTTGACTTTCATGTCCCTTTAAAGGGACAATTTAGTGTTAAATGCTTTATTTATGGAAGGCATTTTACTTTCGTTTCCTTTGCGCTACTCTAGATAAGTATACAGCTGGTGAACTCATGAGAAGCTGGCATACATGCGTATGCTCCATCACTGGCTGCCTCATCATCTGGCGACCCAGGAGCTCCTAATTATTGTGAAAGCAGAACACATAATTGAAGAAGAAAAACTCTTTAAAAAAAAAAAAACTAAATACAGCATTTTATTTTTACAGTAGAGTGTCGCTTATATACAAAAATGAAAAAACAATATGTATATGTTTCATTCTGTAATATTTATGTGCATTTGTTGTTTGAGGTAAATGTCTTGAACTTAGTAGCTTCTTAATGCTTATCATAGTTTTGAAAAACCAATTTCAGTAGAAATAAAAATGTTATTTTTTTTAAAAAACTTTTGCATATACTTAGAGATTTTTTTATTAAAAGCTATTATACAACCAGAGGCTACACTTTGTTTGTAGTGTAGACTGTACATGTCAGGAAATTAACTGGAAAGTGCAATTTTTTGAGAGTACCTTTGTGATTATCTACTTAAAGGGATAGTGAGAGTACCCTAAATTCTCCACTTTAATTTGTTATCAAATGATCCATTTCACCTGTTGGAGTGTATTTAATAGTTTGTAACTGGCTAATGTACCTTTATTTGGGCATTTGAAATTGTTGATTTTGTCTGTGGTATCCCTACCTATACTGAAAGTTTCTATACTTAAAAAGGGACAGTGTACCCTACATTTTTCCTTTATTTTGTTCCCAATGAGCCATTTTACCTGCTAGAGTGTATTACATTGTTTACAAAATAACTTCTTTACCTTTATATTGGCAGTTGAAAAAGCTGTTTTTCCCCTGTGGTATCCCTACCTATACTGAAAGTTTCTGTGCTTAAAGGGACAGTAAATATAAAAAATAATGTTACATAAAGTGCAGAATTATATAACATTATCTTAGCGTCAGCTTAAAGAAACAAAAATATTTCAGAGTTTTTAGCCCCTTCCCCCCCACACAAAGTTATACTTACCTTGTTTCCTCTGCAGGCTCTTTTGATCAGTACTTCTTTTCAAAGGCAATTCACTGGCACCCGATAGCGCTATTAAACTAAATGTAGCGTGCTCCCGCAACCAGACCATCCTACATTTAGTTCAATAGTGTGATTGGGCACGCTATAATTAACCGCTTCTGAAAAGAAGACCTAATCAGAAGAGCCTGGAGAGAAAACAAGGTGAGTATAACTTTGGGGGGCTAAAAACTCAGAAATCGTTGTTGGGTTTTTTCAAGTTGTTACTAAGATAATGCTACATAATTCTGCACAGTGTGCAGAATTATTTATCTTTTTTTTTTTTTTTTTACTTTTACTGTCCCTTTAAGTACTGGCTATAAAAAAAGCTGTGCAAATATAGTCAGCAAAAGAAATTACACTCCCAGTGGGGGTTAGGAGATATAAGTAATACAATGTTAATTTTTCATTGATCTTTCTAAGTATTGGGCTTTGGAATACAATCACCAAAAATTGCAGACTTCACTTAAATGCAGCCTTGGTATACAGACAGACATAATACAATGAAGCATTTGTGTGTACAGAAAGTGATAACATAAAAGATCTGATTTTCCTGAAAGCTCACCCATTTTAATGGGTTGTGGTTTCAAAAACCAAAAACCTCTTTCATATACAAAAATAAAACTAAAGTAGCAATTTTTCATACTGTACATATTATACCCTGCAGCTGGTATAACAAGCTATTGGAAACAAAAGGGGAAAACTATTTTACAGGACACTGTCTCCTTAAAGGGACATTAAACCCCAAATTTGTCTTTCATGATTCGGATAGAGAATACAATTTTTAACAACATTCCAATTTACTTCCATTATCTAATTTGCTTAATTCTTTAGATATCCATTGTTGAAGAAATAGCAATGCACATGAGTGAGCCAATCACACGAGGCATCTATTTGCATCCACCAATCAGCAGCTACTGAGCCTATCTAGATATGCTTTTCCAGCAAAGGATATCAAGAGAATGAAGCAAATTTGATAAAAGAAGTAAATTAGAAAGTTGTTTAAAATGGCGTGCTCTATCGTAATCATGAAAGAAAAAAATTGGGTTTCATGCCCCTTTAATAACTCATTAGAAACAGTTCCTAGATCAGTCATGATAATTATGTATCCATATCCAACATTGCAAGAGGATCATTTGCCATTTGTCCTTACAAGAGAGACATCCTAAACTATGAAATTAAAATTTAAACATTGATTCTTGTATAGGTTTACAATGTTTTAAATGCAAGTACAGAATTGTATTAACTTACATAGAGGGTGAAACTGTCCACCAGAGATCTCAAATTTTGGGCAGCATTCGTTCCCCATCTAGCACTGCACAAAACCACCCTCTTTCTGCTCCAATATTGTTTTGGTCTCCCCTATGGCACACAGTAAAACACATAGTTCATACCTGGTGCTGATTCTGATTGGCTGAATTGACTTTTGTTTGTTTGCAAATCTAATAGAATGTACACATTTGTGGGCAATATCAATGGTTTAAAAACATTGTTACAAAACACTGAAAGACATGAAAGTTAATTGTTTTCAGCTGAAATCAGCTAGAGGGAGATGAATGGCAAATTTTGGAAATACTCCAAAACACTACATAGTACCTTGAAGGCAGATTAGATGGGAATCTGTAGTTTAAATAACATTGGCTGACAATACAAAAGGATGTCACTATATTAAAACTTTTTTTTTCTCATGGTTCAGTAAATTATTCTTATTGCTGTGAAATATAACCGATGACCCCCTTCTTTGCTATAATGGCCTAGCTTTGGTGACTGAATAGTGTATATTAATGTTCTTCTTTAATTCATGTAGGAAAAAAAATGTTATATTGCGTTATTATTTTCCTCAATTTTAAAATAATAAGATTCTTGAAAAATATATAAGATTATAATTTTCATCTCTGCATTTTTACAAATGACAAAAACATATTTGTATTATTTCTTCATTTTTGTACAATCTGTGTTTAAAAAAAAGTGCTGTATTTAAATTTATTTTGTATGCATTGCATATTTCTTTATTATGTGGCTTATTTTAGTTCTTGAGGTATTTCTTTTACATAGTAACCACTTCCTTTTATAGGAAATTCTGTCTTTGCTCTTTTTTATATATTTATAAATTTACAAAAGGAAATGAAAAACAAAAAAAAAAGTTGAGACCTAAATATTTGAACATTTTTACTAATTTCTCCTGATTAGAATTACATTTCTCAGTAATTTCTCGTGTGTTAATTTACTGGGCTTCAAGTGAAACTGAATCAATAAGCTTTAATTGATTTTTGTTACATGATATCTTGTTACAAACACCTTAAAGTTACAAAAATCAATATAGAGCCAACTTGTTCCAGACAAGAAAACAGAAGTAAGCGCAGTTGCGGTCTGACTCGCCATGTGGCCCGTAGTTTATCAGCACTGAGTTAGCCTGCGTTGTATGGACAAATTAATTTACAATTAACTTGTATCTTGTAATCACAACGTCTGGTTAAGGATATCAAGCCTTTCTATTGATATACTTGGCCTACATTTTTAACCCTAGTAATGAGCTTTCACAATGTGCTGAGAGGAGATTAGCACATGCTACAGTGGGTTAATATACACAAGACTAAGTATTAATTCATGCAGAAAATAATAATGAGCATCTTGCCCGGATCAGGCCATAGAAACTTAAAATAGATAATAAAATGCAACATATACTACTATAGTCAAACAATATTCAGGATGTTAAATAAACATATCATCACCAGTGTTCGGTTTCTTATCTGTTTAGATTTGCATAACATCAGATCCCTGGTACAGTTTTAAGTGTATAAATGTTAAATGCTTTTTATACAGAAGTTTATGACACTGATGATGCAATATGATGTTTTATATAAATATTAATGGTGCTCAAGGCAGTCATTATTAACTGATGGATATGATATATTTTAGGGGTAACATTTAGCCATTATTAGATTTAATTAGTTAATTTAATTAGTTATCTTAAAATATCAGTTGGATGCATTTCAAATTAAAGGCACAGTTAGATCAGTTTAAGTATACAAATTATATATAAACACGTAAAGGGACATTGTAATCTGTTGGGTATATGAAAAAGCAGCAAATAAACATTAAAAAACAATATATTGCTTTTAAAGAGACAGTAGTGACTGCAATATGCTGACAGTGCTGCTCTGCGCTATGCATCTTCAAAGTCAGAATATAGTGATAGTGCTCTGGTTACGACATCTGATTGGCTGCTCCAGCCATCTTTTCAAACGTTAAAAATGTCTTTGTTACTATGAATATCTAGGGGTAATCTATAAGCAGGTCCTCATGTAGGTGCTCAGAGGTACTTTTGAAAAGTGACAAAAATGAAAAGGGGGCAATATGCATTATTTATAATTAAGGTACTATTAAATGGATAGTTTAAAATTTATGGTATAGTGTCTCTTTAAAGGGATAGTCTACTTAAAAATTGCTACTGTTTAAAAAGATAGATAATCCCTTTATTACCCAACCCCCAGTTTTCCATAACCGACACCAATTTATTGAATATTAATATTGCATAAATATGTTTTTTCATACTTTCATTTACTTAACTGCAAAGGGCTCAAATGCACTTATATATTTATATATATATATGTATATATTATATATACATATATATATATATATATATATATATATATATATATATATATATATATATATATATATATATATATGTATATATAAGTGCATTTGAGCCCTTTGCAGTTAAGTAAATGAAAGTATGAAAAAACATATTTATGCAATATTAATATTCAATAAATTGTTTAACTGTGTATTTACTGTAAATATTTCACATTCCAGTGTTCTGCACATAGC
Source organism: Bombina bombina (assembly GCF_027579735.1). Lineage (NCBI taxonomy): Eukaryota > Metazoa > Chordata > Amphibia > Anura > Bombinatoridae > Bombina > Bombina bombina. The sequence continues at coordinate 638,246,345 of NC_069500.1, read as the reverse complement.
AAAATCTGTTGTATGTATTTATAAATAGAAATTCCTAAATATATCTGTATATATCCATACCTATATATAATCATGTGTGTGCGTATATATATATATATATATATATATATATATATATATATATATATATATATATATAATTGTATCAAAATACCCTCAGATATATAGATAAATATCTATTAAACATATAAATTATGTATTAATGTAAAAAATATTGGAATGTAAAATATATATATTATATTGTGGGTTAGTGCACTTGATAATATGCAATCATTTTTATTATGTTTATAGAAACAAAGATATTGACGGCAGATAAGAGCCATAGGCCCAGCAAGCCTGCCCGATATTACCTAATAGTATAAATGTATCTAGTTTGTAGGATAGCCTTATGCTTGTCCCAGGCATTCGTTAGTTTGTAGGATAGCCTTATGCTTGTCCCATGCATTTTTAAAGTCCCCCACAGTGTTTGTCGCTATTACCTCTTGAGAAAGTTTATTCCATAAATCAATCACTCTTTCTGTAAAGAAGCGCTTCCTCAAATTACTCCTGAATCTACTACCCTTTAGTTTGAGATCATGACCCCTTGTTCTTGAATTTTCCATTTTATGTAAAATACCCACAGCCTCAGTTTTACTTAGCCCTTTAATGTGCTTGAAAGTTGCTATCATATCACCTCTTTCCCTTCTCTCCTCTAAGCTATACATATTTAGGTCATTGAGCCTATCCTGGTAAGTTTTATTTTTTTAGACCATGTACCATTTTGGTAGCCCTCCTTTGCACAGATTCAAGTTTGTTAATATCCTTCTGAAGATATGGCCTCCATAACTGCACACAATACTCAAGATGAGGCCTAACTAATTATCTATAAAGTGTTATAAGAACCTTACTATTTCTGCTGCAAATACCTCTACCAATACATCCAAGCATTCTGCTAGCCTTACTCGCTGCATTACTACATTGTTTACTAAGTTTTAAATCGTCTGAAATAATAATTCCCAAGTCCTGTTCCTCATCTGTAACAGTCAGTAAAGTGTCATTGAGTCTGTAATTAACATTTTGATTTTCTTCCCTAAATGCATTATTTTACACTTTGCTGTGTTAAACTTTAGATCCCACTCGTTTGTCCAATCCTCCAATTGTTGTATATTGCTTCTCATTTTGTCTACCCACCCTGGAGCATCCACTCTGTTACAATTTTTTGTATCATCTGCATACAGACATACTTTCCCCTGTAGCCCTTTGCTGATATCACAGATAAATATGTTAAACAAAACAGGTCCCAGAACTGACCCCTGAGGAACACCTCTAGTAACAGCCCCCTCTGCTGAATGAACTGCATTTACTAAGACACTTTGTTTTCTGTCCTTAAGCCAGCATTCCACCCAGTTAACAATTTTTAAATCTAGACAGGAGATACAGTTTGTGAATTAGTTTATTGTGTGGGACGGTGTCAAATGCTTTGCTGAAATCTAGATATGCTACATCAACTGCTCCACCCTTGTCTAATACTTTTGTTAAATAATCAAAGAAGTCAATTAGATTAGTCTTACATGATCTCCCTGAAGTAAAAACCATGCTGATTTTGGTCCTCTAAATTGTTTGTCTTTATGTAAGTCATAATTCTTTTCTTTTTTTCTTTTTTTTTCGTAGCATCCGAAAAATAAAAACAAGCTTAACAGTAATCTTTTTACAGAGGATGAGGTTTTGTTAGCATTTTCAAAAATAAATGTTAAAAAGGCAGTGGGTCCTGATAATATTCATCTAAGGGTTTTAAAAGAACTTCGATCAGTACTAACTGTCCCATTAACTGATCAGTCACAATAAACAGGAGCTGTCCCAGATGATTGGAGAATAGCAAATGTAATACCTCTTCATAAAAAGGGCAGTAGAGAAGAATCTGGTAACTACAGGCTAGTTAGTTTAACTTCAGTAGTAGGGAAATTAATGGAAAGCCTCTTAAAAGAAAGAATTATGACTTACATAAAGACAAACAATTTAGAGGACCAAAATCAGCATTGTTTTTACTAAACCCAATTTTTTTCTTTAATAATTCAGATAGAGCATGCAATTTTCAGCAACTTACTAATTTTGTCCTATTATCATTTTTTCTTTGTTAGCTTAGGAGCCGGCCCATTTGTGGTTCGGAATCTGGGTTATGCTTGCTTATTGGTTTGCTAAATGTAGCCACCAATAAGCAAGCACTATCCAGTGTGCTGAACTTAAAATGGGCTGTCTCCTAAGCCTTACATTCCTGCTTTTTAAATAAAGATAGCAAGAGAACGAAGGAAAAATTTATAATAGGAGTAAATTAGAAAGCTGCTTAAAATTGCATGCTCTGTCTGAATCATGAAAGAAAACATTTTGGTTTAGTATCCCTTTTAATAAATGGCATTTAATTCCATCCAAGAAAAAACGTAGTTCTGTGTTTTACAATATGAAGGTCATGGGGGGGAAATCAGATTACTAAGCATGCTAGACGAAAAAAATAAGTTAACCCCTTAAGGACCACAGCACTTTTCCATTTTCTGTCCGTTTGGGACCAAGGCTATTTTTACATTTCTGCAGTGTTTGTGTTTAGCTGTAATTTTCCTCTTACTCATTTACTGTACCCACACATATTATATACCGTTTTTCTCGCCACTAAATGGACTTTCTAAAGATACCATTATTTTCATCATATCTTATAATTTACTATAAAAATTTTTTATAAAATATGAGGAAAAAATGGAAAAAAACACACTTTTTCTAACTTTGACCCCCAAAATCTGTTACACATCTACAACCACCAAAAAACACCCATGCTAAATAGTTTCTAAATTTTGTCCTGGGTTTAGAAATACCCAATGTTTACATGTGCTTTGCTTTTTTTGCAAGTTATAGGGCCATAAATACAAGTAGCACTTTGCTATTTCCAAACCACTTTTTTTCAAAATTAGCGCTAGTTACATTGGGACACTGATATCTTTCAGGAATCCCTGAATATCCCTTGACATGCATATATTTTTTTTTAGAAGACATCCCAAAGTATTGATCTAGGCCCATTTTGGTATATTTCATGCCACCATTTCACTACCAAATGCGATCAAATAAAAAAAATTGTTCACTTTTTCACAAATTGTTTCACAAACTTTAGGTTTCTCACTGAAATTATTTACAAACAACTTGGGCAATTATGGCACAAATGGTTGTAAATGCTTCTCTGGGATCCCCTTTGTTCATAAATTCCAGACATATATGGCTTTGGCATTGCTTTTTGGTATTTAGAAGGCCGCAAAATGCCACTGCGCACCACACATGTATTATGCCCAGCATTGAAGGGGTTAATTAGGAAGCTTGTAGAGAGCTTTCAGGGTTAATTTTAGCTTTAGTATAATGTAGTAGACAACCCAAAGTATTGATCTAGGCCCATTTTGGTATATTTCATGCCACCATTTCACCGCCAAATGCTAACAAATAAAAATAAAGCGTTAAATTTTTCACAATTTTAGGTTTCTCACTGAAATTATTTACAAACAGCTTGTGCAATTATGGCATAAATGGTTGTAAAAGCTTCTCTGGGATCCCCTTTGTTCAGAAATAGCAGACATATATGGCTTTGGCTTTGCTTTTTGGTAATTAGAAGGCAGCTAAATGCCGTTGCGCACCACACGTGTATAATGCCCAGCATTGAAGGGGTTAATTAGGGAGCTTGTAGGGAGCTTGCAGGGTTAATTTTAGCTTTAGTGTAGGTATCAACCTCCCACATGACACATCACACCCCCTGATCCCTCCCAAACAGCTCTCTTCCCTCCCCCACCCCACAATTGTCCCCGCCATCTTAAGTACTGGCAGTAAGTCTGCCAGTACTAAAATAAGAGTTTTTTTGGGATTTAAAAAAAAAAAAAAGATAATTCTGCTCTGTAGGATCCCCCCTTAGCCCCCAACCTCCCTGATCCCCCCCAAACAGCTCTCTAACCCCCCTCTCTGCCTTATTATGCACCATATTGGGTACTGGCAGCTGTCTGCCAGTACCCAGTTTGAAATCAAATATCTTTTTTATTATATTTTATTTTTTTTAAAATTATATTTTCTGTAGTGTAGCTGCCCCCCCTCAACCCCCAACCTCCCACCCTCCCAGATCGTTAAATTACAAGTTAATTTCTAATGTTCCCACCCTCTCTCCCACCGTGTAACACTTAACATTTGTTCCATAGTGTAGGGTTCCCACCCGCCCGCGCGCGCACCCGCTCCCGTGCCCGCGCGCGCACCCGCTCACGTGCACGCGCGCGCACTCGATCTCGCCCCCTTCCCCACCGATGGCCGCCCACCCGCCTCCCTGGATCAGCTCCCACCCACCAACGAACATGGCCATTGATGGCCGATGCAGAGAGGGCCACAGGGTGGCTCTCTCTTCATCGGTGGGCTAAAAAATGTTATAGCAGGATGCCTCAATATCGAGGCATCACTGCTATAACATGAAAGCAGTTGGAAGTGATCAGGATCGCTTCCACTGCTTTCAAAGACCAACGACGCACGGGGTACGTCCTTGGTCATTAACTGCATTTTTTTGCAGGACGTACCCCATACGTCGTTGGTCGTTAAGGGGTTAAAGGGACAGTCTAGTCCAAAATAAACTTTCATGATTCAGATAGAGAATGTCATTTTAAACAATTTTCCAATGTACTTTTATCACCAATTTTGCTTTGTTCTCTTTGTATTCTTAGTTGAAAGCTAAACCTAGGAGGTTCATATGCTAATTTCTAAACCCTTGAAGGCTGCCTCTTCTCTTAGTATATGTTGACAGTTTTTCACCACTAGATAGTGTTAGTTCATGTGTGTCATATAGATAACACTGGTCTCATGCACGTGGAGTTCCTATGAGCCAGCACTGATTGGCTAAAATACAAGTCTGTCAAAAGAACTGAAATAAGGGGGCAGTTTGCAGAGGCTTTGATACAAGATAATCACAGAGGAAAAAAGTGTATTTATATAGCTGTATTGATTATGCAAAACTAGGGAATGGGTAATAAAGGGATTATCTATCTTTTAAAACAATAAAAATTCTGGTGTAGACTGTACCTTTAACTGTTTCTAGAATTGTTTCTGGGGAGAAAAATTTTGGGCAAAATATTAAAGTACAATATTTTTAATTTCATTTTTGACTAATGATAAAAACATAACTAAATACAAAACTTATGGTAATTCTCAGCATATGCTTCGGTAAAGCTGCAGATTCTTCCCTTGATTAGGTGGTTCTGATTAATTTTATGCTTTACAAACAGAGTGGAGTCACATATGTTTTATTAAGGGTTATGAAGTACAATCTGCAGTGGTGGTTACCTTACGTTTGGACGATAAATGGTAATTAGCAAAAACATTATACTCATTATAATCTTGCTTTGGTTAAAAGAGGAAGCTTCTGGCCAGATTACCGGTTGTGGCCACACAAAGTAAAGCCATTTTTGTCTATAATCCTAACTCTAATCACTTGTTAATTAACAAACTGTAGCAATGAAGTCTTGATTATTTGCTCAGAATTCTACTGTGTCATGTTTTATGCACAGCTGGCAGACTAATGTCATTTTTTAAGAACCTGCAGCAATCTGTTTTCATACAAAATGAATTATATTTAGATACAATCAAGATGTCGATTAGCATTATGCTTGAATTTTGAATTTGTAGGATGAAAAAAAAAGAAAAAAATAGAACAAAGAATTCTAAGAAATATAACTTCATATGCCTAAATATTTGTATATTGATTTAATAGTATCCAACATTTTTCTAGAAACATAAAAACATAGATTTTGATGGCAAATACGAACCATAGGTCCAACATGTCTGCCCAATATTTTCTAAAAGTATAAACTTATCTATTTAGTAGGAAAGCCTTATGCTTATCCCAGACCTTCTTAACCCCTTAAAGACTGAGCATTTCAGACAAACACTTGACCAAAAGACCAAAGAATTTTTAGCATTTTTGGAATCACTCCATTTAAACAGAAATAGAGCCTTGTTATTTTATTTATCTATCAAATATATAAATATATTTAGTAGACAACCCAAGGTATTGATCTAGGCCTATTTTGGTATATTTCATGCCACCATTTCGCTGCCAAATGTGATCATATTAAAAAAAAAATTGTTAACTTTTTCACAAACTTTGAGGAGCTGTCTGCCAGTGCCCAGTTTATATAAATTTAAATAAATTTAATTGTTCGTGATTCAGATAAAGTGTGTGATTTTAAACAAATTTCTAATTTACTTCCATGAACAATTTGTCTTCGCTCTCTTTGTATCTTTTTTTGAAAAGCAAGCAAGGAAGCATGCTTAGGAGCTGAACCATTTCTGGAGCACTATATGGCAGCAGTTTTGCAAGAATGTTTTCCATTTGAAAAAGCACTAGATGGCAGCACTATTTCCTGTCATGTAGTGCCCCAGATGCTTACCTAGGTAGCTCTTTAACACAGAATATCATGGGAATGAAGAAAATTTGACAACAGAAGTAAATCAGAAATCTTTTTAAAGTGGTATGCTCTGTCTGAATCACAAAAAAAATGTTTTTGGGTTTCATTCCCCTTTAAACTGATGAAGGAAATAATACGACTGTGCTGCACATGCTAGATGCATGCTCCATTGAAAGTCCTGGGGCATCTATCCTGATTGGCTGCTTAAAGTCCCTTTACAACAGAATGTGGTTACTTTCATGTTTCAACTGATTCAACAAAGAAAACAAGAATGCTCTCTGGGATAGTGAATCTCAGAGGCAAGAGTGAGGTTAACAGGGGAGCACTTGGTACTGATATCAATTCTCAGTTTGCAGCAAATACAAATTGACCATTTATATTTTCAATATAGTTTAACTTTTATTTGCTTCTAGTTTAGTAACATTACTTTCTGTCAGGTAAATAAGTGTATTGCAAACTTTGCAAAAAATCTGCATACAGCAGTTAAAGGGGCATAAAACACTAAATACTTTTTCTAACCATAGTATTGATTTTATTCCCTGCCTCCCTCTAGTATTGGGTGGCGAAATGTTGAAATCTGGCTTTCAATTCATTATAGTGCTGACATGTTTGCACATGGGAAGCACCCATATTTAGAGAGAGATACATGAAGTGTTTAGTGTCAGTAAACCCTTTGAGAGTTTTATATAAAATCTTTAGTTATGTGTATTTAAACAACTGCAATATTTTTTCATTATTTATTTTGCCACCTTTTCATGTAATTTCAAAATTAAGCATTATCAATTCCCAGAACTTAAAATGCACTCTGCTGACCTTTCAAGGCTAAATCTGTTATATATCTGTCACTAAGTGGCTTTACAACAGCAAAACAATTAATGTTATACTAAGTTTATGACAGTGCAGAAAAAATCTGACTGCCATTCTCTATATGTTTTAATGCTATTTTGAATAAAGGATTTCAGCATTTTTAATTGAATGCATCAATTTTCCTTTTTTATGCATTGCTTTGAAACCTTTTTAACAGCTTCTGCTTTTGCCTGCACCCTGCTCCTATGTGTTTACTATTGTTGGAACTTTATTTCAACGTGTGCTGTGTATTTGCCTTGTAGCAGTGGATAGCTAGACATAAGTTTATGACAGTGGCTAGCCTTGCTGACTGTGGACTAAAGCCCAGATTGGCTCCCCCAAATAAGGCAAAATGTAGATGGAGTTTGACTATAAAAAGGATGTTCATTTTTAAAAAAAAATTGTTAAGTCTTGGCTGTCATTCTATAGCAACACAACAGAAATGTCCTCTAATTACAATTTGTGTACTGTCCCTTTAAACCAGTGAGATTTGCATGACATCATCATTGAAGACATCATGCATGACATTGTAGATTACATCATCATTAAAATCAATTGGGAAAATGATATATGTGTTTTTGTATATACCATTTGTGCAAAAACATATATTTAAAAAATACAAACTTTTGTAACAATATATGTGATGCTACTAGAGAAATGTGTGTGTGGTATTGAATTGTGAGAAGAAGTGGGAGGGAATGAGAATATGAGGAGGCTGTGTGCAAGGGAGAGGGGGCTGCGAGAGTGAGCAAGGATTGGGATGTGAGGGACAGAGAGCTAAGAGGATGAGCAAGGCTGTATTTAAGGAAGAAGGGACGGGAGGACAAGGAGGAGGAGGTGTGTAACAGACAGCGGGAATGGAAAGCTCTGTGAGTGAGGGAGAGAGAGAAATAAGAGGGTGTGAAGCAGACAGATTGAAGAGGCAACAAACTTACATTAAAGGGACACTAAACCCAAACTGTTTGCTTACTGATTCAGACAGAGCATGCAATTTTTCTTTTTTCTCTTGCTATCTTTTTTTAAAAATCAGGAATTTAAAGCTTAGGAGCCAGTCCATTTTAGGTTCAGCACCCTGGATAGCGCTTGCTTATTGGTGGCTACATTTAGCAAACCAATAAGCAAGCATAACCCAGGTTCTGAACCAAAATGGTCTGGCTCTTAAGCTTTACATTCCTGCTTTTTAAATAAAGATAGCAAGAGAAAAAAGAAACATTGATAATAGGAGTAAATTCGATAGTTGCTTAAAATTGCATGGTCTGTCTGAATCAGTAAGCAAAAAGTTTGGGTTTAGTGTCCCTTTAATGTAAGTTTGTTGCCAATTATATAAAAAAAATTTTGAAGCTGCATTTGCAGCTTTTTGGGCTATGTGGAAGTGCAACTGCCTCATATTTAAGAAGCAGAAACTGCTTCTTCTGCCTGTCACGCACTCATTCTGAGTGATTGACATGCCCTGATATAGCGCAATTGGTTGTCCAGGAACAGGGGGTGGCATTGCACAAGAAACCTTTTGTGCCATGTTGCATTTCGCAGTGTGAAGCAACGGTGCAAATGGCAATTGCTGGAGGACAGGTTCACTACTTGCAAACTTGTCCACCTGCAAGAATGGGACCTTTTAGCCTGTATATATTTATGTACTATATGGCCAAGTATGTGGACAGCTGAGCATCACACCTATATGAGTTTGTTGGACATCCCTTTCCAAAGCCATAAATAGAAATATGGAGTTGGCCCCCCATTTGCAGCTATAATAACTCTTCCAAGAAGTCTTTACAGAAAAAATTGGAGTTTGTCTGTAGAAATTTGTGCCCATTCAGCCAAAAGAGCATTTATGAGGTAAGTCGCTGATGTTGGAGGAGAAGTTCTGGTTCAAAATCGGCATTCCGAATGTATCCCGAAGGTATCAATGGGGTTGAGGTCAGGGCTCTGTGCATGTCCTTAAGTTCCTCCACACCAAACTCATCAATCCCTGTCTTTATGGAACTTGCTTTGTGCTCAGTAATGCTCGAACATGAAAGGGTCTTCCCCAAAATGCTGTCACAAAGTAAGAAGCATTCTATTGGCTAAAATGTATTTGTGTCCTGTAGCAATAAGGTGGCCCTTCACTGGAACTAAGGAGCCTAGCCAAATGCCAGAAAAATATCCCCACACTATTATCCCTCCTCCACCAAATTTTACATTAGACGCTAGGCATTCCAGTAAGGTAGCATTCTCCTGGCATCCACCACACCCAAATTTTTCTATCAGATATTTAGATCATGAAATGTGATTCATCACAACAGGGAACATGTTTCCACTGCTCCATAGTTAATGCTTTACACTATCCCAGCCAACACTTGACTTTGCACATGGTGGTGTGAACCTTCAGCAATTGGTGACCCCACTGTGTATATATAACATAATTTATGTAAGAACTTACCTGATAAATTCCTTTCTTTCATATTAGCAAGAGTCCATGAACTAGTGACGTATGGGATATACATTCCTACCAGGAGGGGCAAAGTTTCCCAAACCTTAAAATGCCTATAAATACACCCCTCACCACACCCACAATTCAGTTTAACGAATAGCCAAGAAGTGGGGTGATAAGAAAGGAGCGAAAGCATCAAAAGGAATTGGAATAATTGTGCTTTTTACAAAAAATAATAACCACCACAAAAAAAGGGTGGGTCTCATGGACTCCATTTTGAATGTTGGTATCCTTACATATTGATTCAATATTTTTAAATCCAGAACTGGTCTGAAAGAATTCTCTTTCTTTGGCACAATGAATAGATTTGAATAAAACCCCAGACCCTGTTCCAGAACTGGAACTGGCATAATTACCCCAGCTAACTCTAGGTCTGAAACACATTTCAGAAACACCAGAGCCTTCACTGGATTTACCGGAATGCGTGAGAGAAAAAAATCTTCTCACAGGTGGCCTTACCTTGAAACCTATTCTGTACCCTAGAGAAACAATGTTCTGAATCCAAAGATTGTGAATCAAATTGATCCAAACATCTTTGAAAAATCGTAACCTGCCCCCTACCAGCTGCGCTGGAATGAGGGCCGCACCTTCATGCAGATTTAGGAGCAGGTTTTGACTTTGTGAAAGGCTTGGATTTATTCCAGACTGGATTAGGTTTCCAACCGGAAACTGTTCCTTTAGGAGAAGGGTCGGGCTTTTGCTCTCTATTTTGACGAAAGGAACGAAAACAATTAGCAGCCCTAAAATTACTTTTAGATTTTTTGCCCTGGGGCAAAAAAGCTCCCTTCCCTCCAGTAACAGTTGAAATTATAGAATCCAACTGATAACCAAACAACTTATTACCTTGGAAAGAGAGAGAAAGCAAAGTTGACTTAGAATTCATATCTACATTCCAAGATTTAAGCCATAAAGCTCTTCTGGCTAAAATAGCTAAAGACATATACCTAACATCAATTCTAATGATATCAAAAATGGCATCACAGACAAAGTTATTAGCATGTTGAAGAAGTTTAACAATGCTATATGCATTATGATCTGTTACTTGTTGCGCTAAAGCCTCCAAACAAAAAGTTGAAGCTGCAGCAACATCAGCCAAAGATATAGCAGGTCTGAGTAAATTGCCTGAACATAAATAAGCTTTTCTTAAAAAAGATACAATCTTCCTATCCAAAGGATCTTTAAACAAAGTGCTATCTGCCGTAGGAATAGCAGTACGTTTAGCAAGGGTAGAGATAGCTCCATCGACCTTAGGGATTTTATCCCAAAACTCCAATCTATCAGATGGCACAGGGTACAATTTCTTAAACCTTGGAGAAGGAGTAAATGAAGTACCCAAACTATCCCATTCCCTAGCAATCACATCTGAGATAGCATCAGGAACTGGAAATATTTCCGGGATTAATACATGAGGCTTATAAACCGAATTTAAACGTTTAGCAGTTTTAGTATCAGGAGGACTGGATTCCTCCATATCTAATGCAATCAAAACTTCTTTTAGTAATGAATGAATAAACTCCATTTTAAATAAATATGAGGATTTATCAGAATCAATATCTGTAGTAGAATCTTCTGAACCAGAAAAAACCTCATCAGAATCAGATAAGTCAGAATGATGACGGTCACCTACAAACTCATCTGAAATGTGAGAAGTTTTGAAAGACCTTTTACGTTTATTGGAAGGAGGAATCACAGACAGAGCCTTCCTAATAGAATTAGAAACAAATTCTTTTACATTAACAGGAACATCCTGAACATTAGATGTTGAAGGAACAACAACAGGTAAAGGATTATTACTAATGGAGACACTATCAGCATTGGAAAGTTTATCATGGCAGCTTTCACAAACTACAGCTGGAGGAACAGATACCACAAGTTTACAACATATGCACTTAACTTTAGTAGAACCAGCATCAGGCAACGTCTGTTCATTAGTAGATTTTGATCCAGGGTCGGGATGAAACATCTTGCAATATGTAATAGAAAAAACAACATATAAAGCAAAATTATCAAATTCCTTAAATGACAGTTTCAAGAATGGGAAAGAATGCAAAAAAATAAGCTTCTAGCAACCAGAAGCAATGAAGAGAAATGTTTAAATAATGTGAGTAAAAGAGACGCCCCATTTTTTTGGCGCAAAAAAATGTCAAAATACGCATGCGTAATAGAATACAACTTCCGGTGAAAAATTACTACGCCGGAAGTGACGAAAAATTTTAGCGGCAAAAAAAGAACGCGCCAAAATATAGCGAAATAAAAAGGAACATTTCCCGCCCCCGCGAGCTTAACAGCAAGCAGGAAAAAATGGCCAAATGAAAAAAAAAATTCAGGTAAGAAAAAATAATAAAATGCATTATCCCAATAATGAAACTGACAGTCTGAAAATAAGGAATACCGTTTATCCTGAATCAAGGCAAATATAAGTTTATAGACATATATTTAGAACTTTACATATAAAGTGCCCAACCATGGCGCAGAGTGTCACAAAAAATAAGACATACTTACCCCAGGACACTCCTCTACATAAAGCAGATAGCCAAACCAGTACTGAAACGAGAATCAGTAGAGGTAATGGTATATAAGAGTATATCGTCGATCTGAAAAGGGAGGTAGGTGAAGAAATATCTACGACCGATAACAGAGAGCCTATGAAAAAGATCCCCTAGAGGTAGACCATTGTTCTCGAATAGGTAATACTCTCTTCACATACCTCTGACATTCGCTGCACTCTGAGAGGAAAACCGGGCTTCAACCTGTTGCGAAGCGCATATCAACGTAGAATCTAAGCACAAACTTACTTCACCACCTCCACGGGAGGCAAAGTTTGCAAAACTGAATTGTGGGTGTGGTGAGGGGTGTATTTATAGGCATTTTAAGGTTTGGGAAACTTTGCCCCTCCTGGTAGGAATGTATATTCCTATACGTCACTAGCTCATGGACTCTTGCTAATTACATGAAAGAAATATATATACACAACTGAGACATAGAGGGAATTGAGTTTCCCTGTTATAGAGTAATGATTGATTAACCCAGAGCATCAATTTATCCTGCAAAATGCAGTTTGTCCACATTTGGAAGCTCTGTCCCTCCTCCACCTCTTCATAGCTTTATTTTATGAAGTGAACCTGAGGGCTACTTAAACCCCATGAAGAAACATTCAGCTATGTCCATGGAATTCCCAGCCACATCCTAGAACCCATCTCTCACATCTCAGAGTTCTGGGTTAATAAAATCTTAATGTTAACCCCTCAGTGTTGGAATGTCAGGTTTACAAAACAAAAACAATACATCATATCGCATTTTCTAGAAAATAAAACAATATAAAAAAAAACTTTTAAATTGGCTTTCTTGTGACTGTTAAGCCAAGCATAGTATTTAAAGGGACAGTCTACACCAGAATTTTTATTGCTTAAAAAGCTAGATAATCCCTTTATTACCCATGCCCCAGTTTTGCATAACCACCACAGTAATATTAATATACATTTTACCTCTGTGATTACCTTTTATCTAAGCATCTGCAGACTGCCTCTTTATCTCAGTTCTTTTGACAGACTTGTATTTAAGCCAATCAGTGCTGACTCATACATAACTCTACAGGAGTGAGTACAGTGTTATCTATCTGGCACACATGAACTATAACTGTCTAACTATGAAAAACTGTCCAAATGCAGATAAAAGGTGGCCTTCAAGGGCTTAGCAATTAGCATATGAACCTACCTAGGTTTAGCTTTCAACAAAAAATACCAAGATAACAAAGCAAATGTGATGATAAAAGTAAAATGGAAAGTTGTTCAAAGTTGCATACCCTAACTGTATAATGAAACTTTAATTTTTACTACAAGAACATCTTAGAAAGAAACTATTTTAAAAAAATTAACATAGAAAGCATCCATAAATATACTGGGGTGAAATTGCCACAATATCATTTACACTAAAATGTTCCTAAAAGTTCTGTCCTAAAATACACTAACTATACTATTTGTAGCAGTTTCTGGAAGTTGAGACTGGTATGCTAAGCACAGGTCTCAGAAGGATGCTTCATTAACTAATGTGAAATGTGATCTGGTTTCAGTGAATTGATGCTAAACTTCAAAGCCAGAACAAGCCTGCCTGTTTAATTTTTGTTATCATGAAGGACGGCTGCACTCCTAATAACAGCAGAACATTCATCCAAATAAAGAAAATAATAAACATTAACGTCAATAAGCTCACATAAAGGTATACAATACATATATCATATTTCATACCTGAATATGACCACAGTTAAAATGTTAATAGAGAACTCTATCATTTTGTTTTTGGAGGAAAATTGGTTTATTGACCATGAGTATTAAAATAATAATAGCATACACAATTAGTTAAAATAGTGCTGTAATGATAATGATCATTGTATACAGCTGTCAATACGCTGTATATTATATATATGGTAGGGTACAAAAGTTTGAATCCACTACCACAGTCTGCTTTCTGAAAAAAGTAAATTGTTTGACACAATATAATATTTATCAAACACAAATACATCATTTTCACTAATACAAGTAAAAAAATATCTTTGTTAGTATATGCCGAAAATCAGTGGTGGAACTTCTAGGGTCGCAAAGGTCGGAAGTGCTGCCAGGCCCTGGAGGTCCACCACTCAGGGGGGCCCAGCAGATGCGATCTGGGCTCTGAAGTTCCACATCTGTTACTGTCCAGGCAGCAGCTCAGCTGGGAGGTGGCATCCCGCATGTTAAAAAATCCCCTCAGAGAGCTCCCCATAGAATGTAAGGAGCAGGGGTCTGAGAAGTCTGAGTAACTGAGACTTGTGGGTGGGGACTCCGGAGCCAGAGCTGTGCATAGGCTGCTAGCCTGCTGGGACTCCTCCTCCTCAGAGCAGGCTGAAGAAGGAATTGGCCGGCTCTGAACCATTTCATGCTGAGCTAATAAGTACTGTGCTAAATGTGAGAGAACACTACAACTACTATTAATTCAGCAAAAGTAGCATCTTTTTTCACTGCTGTGTGATCTCATATTTAAATTTGTTCATTTAGAATGTTTGTGCAACATTCTAACATTCGTTTAATGCAATAGTATTTCTAATGATTCTTTAAATGTAATATTCAATTCAAATTTTTCTGATTATGCAATTCGAATTATGCAATATTTGAAATATAAACAATTTAATTAATATATTTGTATCTATTATGTATCAATTTACTAAATCCTCTACCACATGAACTATTGAACTTCTGAATAGTATTTGTTTAATCGAATGTTACATTCGAAATTTCAAATGTGGGTATTCAATCTAATTATGAACATTCAAAAACTAAAGTAACATTGAAAAATCCGAAATAACATTAGTTTAACGAATTTTAATGGATTTTCATTCTTATTAGCATTCGATTGTCCAAAGCGAATGTCCACGGGACTATTTGTTCTACCAAACGAATTACACTTTTAGCACATTCACCTATTACTACCAAATAAGCATAAGATTGTCAAGAAGTTGATATTTTTCATATGGAAATTTGAAACCCATGTATGTATGCAAACTATAACTAATATTAAAGGGATATTAAACACTCTGGGCTAGATTACACTCCATGCGCTCGGTTTT
>NC_069500.1:638093493-638223493 GCF_027579735.1 Bombina bombina | reverse complement strand
AATAAATGCACTGTTGTTTTGCAGCGCTACTCAGTATTTGGCAGTTCTCTTCAAACAGAACTTTGCTCTGGATGTACTGTGTTAAGGAAAACCTACACATTGCAGCCAAAAGCACAGCGCTGTTTGAAGAGAACAGTCTAATGTTTAGCAGTGCTGCAAAGTGAAAGCACTAACAGTTATATATATATATATATATATATATATTTATACACAGTATATATATATATATATATATATACAGAGTATATATATATATATATATATATATATATATATTATATCTTTGTGCGTTTTACCTGCATAAACTCTTAAGGGATTGGATCTTACCCAGTGCTTTATTTACTCAACGACTCTGACGAAGCGGTGACACAACCGCGAAACGCGTAAGGCCACGCCCACCTTGCGTCTGTCTTTGTGGAACAGCGATCAGCTGTTGGTGAATCTGTACGGACCATTTGTTTGTGAGAAATTGTGCTCCAAAAAAACTCCTACCAGAGTGGACGCGAGTAAGACAAGAGGCCGGGGGAAATACCTGTCAAGATTTCGTGGTACAAACAGCGATACCCGGCATTCAGGTTTTTTTGTCCTGACTCTTTGGACTAAGCACTTACAGCAAGCGGCCCTGAGCGATATTTTAATCTACATGCTCAAACATACCTCATACGTTTGAGGTTGATTCTTGTGAGTAGACACCCTACGGGGGAGCTGTTTTAATATACACTTGTATCATTGTTTGATTAAATTGATTTGCACTATGTAGGTGCCTTTGTGCGCTTTCTTTCTCGTTTTACTTTTAGATATATATATATATATATATATATATATATATATATATATATATATATATATATATATATATAAAAGTTTGTGAGTATGCTGCTGTGACAAAACCTCCCGCTATATATAGATGTTCCCTATATATAGTTATGTGCTATATACAAGTTTGCACTATATACAGATGTGCATTATACATTGCTGTGACATCACTTCACCTGTTATATACAGACATGCACTATACACAGATCTGCATTATACAGTGCTGTGATACAGTCTCCCTTGCTGTATACAGATGTTCACTCTATACAGATATTGATTATACATTGCTGTGACACAGCCTCCCCTGTTTTATACAGATGTGCACTATATACAGATGAGCATAATTAACTGCTGTGACATAGCCTCCCTGCTATATACAAATGTGAACTATATACAGATATGAACTGTATACAGATGTGCACTATATACAGACCTACACTATATATAGATATACATATGAGCATTATACACTGCTGTGGCAAAGCATCCCCTGCTATGTAGAAATGTGCATTATATACTTTTGTGACACAGCCTCCCATGCTATATTCAGATGTGCAATTTGTACAGATGTGCATTATATACTGCTATGACACAGCCTCCACTACTAGGATGTGCACTATACTGTATATAAATGAGCATTATACAATGTTGTGACTCATCCTCACCTCTTATATACAGATGTGCACTATATATAGATGAGCATTATACAATATTGTGACTTACCCTCGTCTGTTATATTATAGATATGTACATTATACACTCATTGGCCACCTTGCTAGTACCGGGTTGGACCCCCTTTTGCCTTCAGAACTGCACTGGGGTACCGGGTTGGACCCCCTTTTGCCTTCAGAACTGCACTGGGGTGCAAAGTGGGCGGAGTTTCAGCAAATATAATGCGCTATATCTCCGAAACCAAACCGGCACAAACATTCGTTTTTGCGGCTCAAACCAGCACAAACACAGCACAAACAAATGGTATATTTTTTTTTTAACCTCTTAAGGACATATGACGGAATTTTTCCGTCATAAATCAATTGAGCAAACTGAAAGCTGTGTCCTTAAAGGGTTAAAATTGCATAACATGGGGTGCAAAGTGGGCGGGGTTTCATAAAAAAATAATGCGCAATATCTCCTAAACCAAACCGGCACAAACGTTAGTTTTTGCAGCACAAATCAGCACAAACGCAGCACAAACGAATGGTATATTTGTTTTTAAAATTGAATAACATGGGGTGAATAACATGGGGTGCAAAGTGGGCGGGGTTTCATAAAAAATAATGCGCTATATCTCCGAAACCAAAACAGCACAAACGTTTGTTTTTGCAGCACAAATCAGCACAAACGCAGCACAAACAAATGGTATATTTGTTTTTAAAATTGCATAACATGGGGTGCAAAGTGGGCGGAGTTTCAACAAATATAATGCGCTATATCTCCGAAACCAAACCGGCACAAACGTTCGTTTTTGTGGCACAAACCAGCACAAACGCAGCACAAACAAATGGTATATTTGTTTTTAAAATTGCATAACATGGGGTGCAAAGTGGGCGGGGTTTCATAAAAAAATAATGTGCAATATCTCCTAAACCAAACCGGCACAAACGTTGGTTTTTGCGGCACAAATCAGCACAAACGCAGCACAAACGAATGGTATATTTTAATTCAGTTTTTACAAACATGGGGTGCCAACTTCACATAGGTCTGCTGTAGCCCATCTTCATCAAGGTTGTGTTGTGCATTCAGAGATGGTATTCTGCATAGCTTGGTTGTAACGAGTGGTTATTTGAGTTACTGTTGCCTTTCTATCATCTCGAACCAATCTGCCCATTCTCCTCTGACCTCTGACATCAACAAGGCATTTTCATCTACACAACTGCTGCTTACTGGATATTTTCTCTTTTTCGGACCATTCTGTAAACCCTAGAGATGGTTCTGGTTGTACTAAATTGCACTTTTATTTGGGTAATATTTACCATCATTTTAAAGGGACATACCGGGCAAAATTTAAATGCACATGATGAATTACATATTTGAAAAGAAACATATTTGCAATATACATGTATTTGCAAAAATGCTTCTAGTAAAGGTTGTCACTATTTTAGTGTTAACATTTTTCTGTGTACGTGCATGTAAAGCATGGCTAGATACTCTTAGTACACCAGTATTTTAAATACTGCAGCTGATCAGAGAGCCAGTGGAGTTTATATAATGTCAGCAATTCACAAATTGAGTCATTATCAGATGGTACCAGCACTTTAGTCTCTCTGAGCAAGTAATGTGTGAAAATGCTAGTGCACAATGCATACTTAAATAGACTTTTGAGCAGCTGTAGCTTTTATTAGAAGCATTTTTGCTAATATATGTATATTACCAAAATGCTTCTATTCCAAGTGATATGCATCCATGTAGATTCCAATTTTGGCTGAGATGTCCCTTTAAGGAGTTTAGTTGCTTTATTATAATAACAGGTATGCTACTTTAAATAAGCATAGTATTGGATCAGAAACCAGAATCATGATAGGCTTTTTTTATACAATATGCACTACAACTATATCACACAATATGGTTAAGATCTCATTATCTTTATAGAGACACCGCACAAAACACTGTCACAAAATAAGGGCAGCAATTAAATAGTTATTTTTATATCTGCTAAACTATTTGTCATTTTTAGATTTAGCAAATGTCTGTTTTTGTGTACAGACGTTTCTGCAGTTGTTTGTGTAAAACAGAAGTGATTCCCAATTATGTCACAGCCTAATTAGTGTGTTTGCAGATCCCTGGGCAATCATCTCAGCTGTGACTGCCTTGGCATCGCTCTGTGGGACAAGACCATATGTGTATAGCACTCAGTGCTGTAGAATGCTTTCTAAACTAGAAGACATTGTCATTGTACAGTTGTGAGATCCCTCAGGAAATGGGAATAACTTTTTTGAGTGTTGATATATTTCATTGTATTTATTCTTTAACTTTAAAATGGATTGACTTGTGTGGTATTTACATTGTATCAGAAATATTAAAGGGAAATTTTTAATGAAAAAAGTACATACTTCTGTATGTCATTTTCACATTAGTGAGCATGGATAACTATTGTATAACCCTTTCAAAGACTTACAAGATTTGCTCCAAAGTAGAACTTTACCTATGTATTTTACCCCTTTTGGACATTACCCACCTAATAAATGCTAGACATAAATGCATCTACTTATCAAGCCATCAACCGCAAATACGCTGGAATTCCGCAGCATATTTGTGGCAAACCTGATTCCCCTTAGTTATCAAAGCCTACAGTCCGGAAAAAGTAGAAATTTGTGACGTAACATACGATCCGGCGGTCTCAGTCCAACACAGATCGATGCTTACGTCATTACAGATGTTCCGAATGCAAGTTCGGCACTATCTAACTACTTTTGCTAGTTAACAATAATCTACCAGGTACACTCGCCACGATTCCAGCCCAGCGTACCTGGTTTTTAATCCGCCCGCCCTGGAGGCGGCGGATGCCATAGGAATCAATAGGAGTCTGAAAGCAGCGAAAGCTCATGTTCGCTGCTGCCCGATATCCCATTGATTCCTATGGGAGAATAAAAGTTATGTTTACACCTAACACCCTAACATGTACCCCGAGTCTAAACACCCCTAATCTGCCGCCTCGACACTGCCACCACCTACATTATACTTATTAATCCCTAATCTGCCGCCCGACACCGCCAACACCTACATTATACTTATTAACCCTTAAATCTAAGTCTAACCCTAACCCTAACAACCCCTAACTTAAATTTAATTTAAATAACTCTAAATAAATATAACTATCATTAACTAAATTATTCCTATTAAAAATAAATACTTACCTGTAAAATAAACCCTAAACTAGCTACAATATAACTAATAGTTACATTGTAGATAGCTTAGGGTTTATTTTTATTTTACAGGCAAGTTTGTATTTATTTTAACTAGGTAGAATAGTTACTAAATAGTTATTAACTATTTAATAACTACCTAGTTAAAATAAATACAAAAGTACCTGTAAAATAAAACCTAACCTAAGTTACAATTACACCTAACACTACACTATAATTAAATTAATTCCCTAAATTAAATACAATTAAATACAATTAAATTATCTAAAGTGCAAAAAAAAAACTAAATTACAGAAAATAATAAACAAATTACTATATTTTTAAACAAATTAAACCTAATCTAATCCCCCTAACAAAATAAAAAAGCCCCCCCCCCAAATAAAAAAAGCCCTACCCTACACTAAATTACAAATAGCCCTTAAAAGGGCCTTTTGCGGGGCATTGCCCCAAAGTAATCAGCTCTTTTACCTGTAAAAAAAAATACAAATCCCCCGCAACATTAAAACCCACCACCCACACAACAAACCCTACTCTAAAACCCACCCAATACCCCCTTAAAAAAACCTAACACTAACCCCTTGAAGATCACCTTACCGGGAGAAGTCTTCACCCAACCGGGCCGAAGTCCTCAACGAATCCAGCAGAAGTGGTCCTCCAGACGGGCAGAAGTGGTCCTCCAGATGGGCAGAAGTCTTCATCCAGACGGCATCTTCTATCTTCATCCATCCGGAGCGGAGCGGGTCCATCTTCAAGACATCCGACACGGAGAATCCTCTTCATCTGACGGCTCTTCTGGAATGAAGGTTCCTTTAAATGACGTCATCCAAGATGGCATCCCTTCAATTCCAATTGGCTGATAGAATTCTATCAGCCAATCGGAATTAAGGTAGGAAACAGCCAATAGAATGCCAGCTCAATAGGATTGAGCTGGCATTCTATTGGCTGTTCCAATCAGCCAATAGAATGCCAGCTCAATCCTATTGGCCGATTGCATCAGCCAATAGGAATTTTCCTACCTTAATTCCGATTGGGTGATAAAATTCTATCAGCCAATCGGAATTGAAGGGACGCCATCTTGGATGATGTCATTTGAAGGAACCTTCATTCCAGAAGAGCCGTCGGAAGAAGAGGATGCTCCGTGTCGGATGTCTTGAAGATGGACCCACTCCGTGCCGGATGGATGAAGATAGAATATGCCGTCTGGATGAAGACTTCTGCCCATCTGGAGGACCACTTCTGCCAGTCTGGAGGACCACTTCTGCCGGATTCGTTGAGGACTTTTGGGTAAAGAATTCTCCCGGTAAGGTGATCTTAAAGGGGTTAGTGTTAGGTTTTTTTAAGGGGGTATTTGGGTGGGTTTTAGAGTAGTGTTGGTTGTGTGGGTGGTGGGTTTTAATGTTGGGGGGGATTTGTATTTTTTTTACAGGTAAAAGAGCTGATTACTTAGGGGCAATGCCCAGCAAAAGGTCCTTTTAAGGGCTATTTGTAATTTAGTGTAGGGTAGGGCTTTTTTATTTGGGGGGGGCTTTTTTATTTTGTTAGGGGGATTAGATTAGGTGTAATTGGTTTAAAAATCTGGTAATTTGTTTATTATTTTCTGTAATTTAGTGGGGGGTTTTGTACTTTATTGTAGCTATTTTAATTTAATTTATTTAATTGTATTTAATTTAGTTAATTTATTTAATTATAGTGTAGTGTTAGGTGTTAGTGTAACTTAGGTAAGGTTTTATTTTACAGGTAAATTTGTATTTATTTTAGCTAGGTAGTTATTAAATAGTTAATAACTATTTAGTAACCATTCTACCTAGTTAAAATAAATACAAACTTGCCTGTAAAATAAAAATAAATTCTAAGCTAGCTACAATGTAACTATTAGTTATATTGTAGCTAGCTTAGGGTTTATTTTATAGGTAAGTATTTAGTTTTAAATAGGATCAATTTAGTTACTGATAGTAATTTTCTTTAGATTTATTTTAATTATATTCAAGTTAGGGGGTGTTAGGGTTAGGGTTAGACTTAGGTTTAGGGGTTAATAAAAGTAATATAGTGGCGGCGTTGGGGACGGCAGATAAAGGGTTAAAGAGTGTTATGTAGGTTGCGGCGGTGTAGGGGGTGGCAGATTAGGGGGTTAATAAGTATAATGTAGGTGGCAGTGGGCTCCGGGAGCGGCGGTTTAGGGGTTAAACACTTTAGTTGCAGTGGGGTCCGTGAGCAGCGGTTTAGGGGTTAATACATTTATTAGAGTTGCGGTGGGTTCCGGGAGCAGCGGTATAGGGGTAAAACAGTTTAGTATAGTGTGGGTGTTTAGTCAAAGTATACAAATAAAGCTGTGAAAAAGTTGAAGAGCAGCGAGATCGATGACTGTTAGTTAACAACAGTTCGCTGCTCATCGCCCCGTACTTGGTGCGCGGATTTTTGACAGCTTTTTTGATAACTTTGGAGAACGTATTTAGGTCTGCGGCAGCGATGTTAGGCGATCTTAGGCGAGCGTATTGGTGCCGTTGAATGCAAGTAAGTTGACGGCTTGATAAATAGATGCCAAAGTAGCAAAAAATGAGAATAATAAGCAGGCATATTAGTTGTTGAGATATTGAAAAAAGTGCAAAGTTATAGATTCCATAAAGCAATGGGCAACACCATTTCGTAACCTATCTTACCCTAGGTTTAAAAGCCTGTTCTTCTTATCTTATCTCCTCCAGTTAAAGGGACATTAAACACTCTGAGATGGTAATTATACATTGTATATATATATATATATTTTTTTTAAACTACAATATACTTAAAAAAAACTACAATATACTTTTCCTGTTAGAAATAGAAGTGCAGAACACTATTATATTCCACACAGCCATTGGCTGCACACTCTGGTGACCTAGATATAACTGTCCCTAATTGGCCACAACAGAGACGGTAACTTAAGTTACAACATGGCAGCTCCCATTGTTTTATACACACTAAAAAGTGTTGTCAATATTTAAACAGCTAATGAAACAATAAAAAAATACATCTACATGTTATTCAGACTAATCTTTTCTTTGAATGCATCATTCTACCTAGCATTTATTTGTTGTTTAATGTCCCTTTAAGGAAAGTTAGAATGAGTTAATAGAGCAACAATCTTAAAGTCACTTAAAATACATTTAGCCAACTGTGCACACATATACCTTGATCCTCTGGGAATGGTTTAAAGTGACATTAAAGGGACAGTCTACTTGAAAATTATAATTGTTTTAAAAAATAGATAATCCCTGTATTACCCATTCCCCAGTTTTGCATAACTACCTCTGTTATAGTCATACACTTTTTACCTTTGTGATAACCTGGTTTCTCAGTTCTTTTGACAGGCATGCATTTTAGCCAATCAGAGCTGACTTCTGAAGCCGAAGTTAGAATATATACACAGGGGTGGAACTACCATTGGTGCAACAGGTGCGGTGGCACCAGGGCCCAAGTGCTGGGGGGGCCATAGCAGCCAGTCAATATATAGGCATGAGCATAATGTGTAAAATCCTAATGCAGGGGAGAATTCTATTAGTGCAAGTTGCTGGTCCATCTAAATATACTCCCTAATCATTATACAGATCAGCATGTATATTTTTACTATTGCTTACTACTGAGTTACCTTTGGGGGCCCAAAAATAGTTTTGCACCAGGGCCCTCTGTTGAGTAGGTCCGATATATATATGTCAAGCCGGATGAAGCCTTGATTGTCAGAGGTGAACATGCGTAGCTGTTTGGAGTGTCGGCAGTGTTGTCAGCTGCTCTCCATCATCGGTATCCCACAGGTTGCTACAACTAATGGATACTGTCCTTTGAAGGCGTGTTTTTTACACTTATGTGCATTCGCTTTGTTTTTTTGCACCGAGTCTCCTATTGAAGGGTTAAGAAGGTCCCGGAGACGTGCTGGTCGCCTATATGCCTCTGGGCTGTGTTTGGAGCATTATGGAACATGGATCTTGGGCTGACATTATAGCCTTTACTGAAGGTACCAGAAGGATTACAATGGTATGTCTCCAGGGAAGCCTTGGGTGGCGATCATGGGACATTTAACCTTTTCCTGCTTAGGTAACCTGTTAATATCCTCTTTTGCTCTAATTATGCTATACTGTGATTGAATGGAATGCCTCTACCCTTCATTAAGGAACTAATCAGTATACATTTTCTGCCAGCTTATGGATATGAACGATACACGTTGCTATCTTGAAACGCTGTATGTTTGTGCCCATATATTTATTCAGGGGCATAATCTGTAACAGTGTTGCAGTTTTACTGATGGAAGCTATTTGTGCAATTACCCTTATTACAACCTGTGGTGTTGCTGTATATAATGTATATAGTTATTTATTTGTAGTGCTGCTAAATTAATTTTTATATGTATTTATATGTTTATATGTGTATATGTGTATATATGTCTGTAAATACATATAAACACATATAAATATATGAATACATATGTATAAATATATATATATATATATATATATATATATATATATATATATACATATACACATTTAGACATGTATCTCAATGTAAAAAGCCCTTTGCAGACCTTTTTTTTCTAACACCTGAGATCTCATATCTTTGAGCCATTTATAACTTTTGTGTGCAATATTTTTTTGAATATTTTTATCAGATGGTGTTATTATGAGTGTAACAGTACTTTGTAATGTATTTTGATGTGTTTTGTGACACTTTTTTTGTTTTTCGCAAAACAGTTAACCAGAGCTCTGAGGTTGCGATAACCATTCTAGCGTAAATCGCTATCGCGCTCATGCGTTCGCATTTACTTTTAAATTTTAATATGAGCGCAATTTAACTTGCGCGCAAACAAACACGAAAATCCAATATCACTCAAGCACAAACGATAGTGCTCCACTCATAATCTGGCCCATTATAATTACATTTCTGTTGTGTTGCTATAGAATAATATATCAGCCTAAGGGGCCCATTTATCAATGTCTGTCCGACATGATACGCTGTAGCGTATGCTGTCGGCATTTACCATTGCACAAGCAGTTCACCAGAACTGCTTGTGCAATGCCACCCCCTGCAGATTTGCGGCCAATCAGCCGCTAACAGGGGGTGTCAATCAGCCTGATCGTATAGGACAGGGCGGATTGCAGACCACAGCCTCAGAGGCTGCGGATCAGTTATGGAGCTATAACTCTCCATAGCTCCATTCAGAGCTTGATAATTCAGCCCCTAAACATTTTTAAAACAAATTAACAATTTGCTGCAAATGTTTTGTCAATAGCCAAACTGCACCCATCACTTGCTTTAGAGGAACCAATCTGGGCTTGAGTCTGTAGACAACAAGGCTAGCCACAGTCATTATGTTAGTATAAACAGGATTGTTTTGAAGTTATTATCTGCAAAAGCCAGTTAGGGAAAGATATGGAGCAGGGATAGCCTTGAAATTTCAGAAGTGTGCATTTAAAGCTCTGAGAATTAGAATATCTATAGTTTTCAAAACTAGATTACAAGTGGCAAAATCAAATAATACACATATATTGCAAAGTTGTTTTATTGCCCATACCTAAGCATTTTATATTGAATCTCATGATGTTTACAATTTATTTAACCAGTAAAGGCAAGGGATTTTTTTTGTTTTAAATCAAATTAATTAAATGCTATACTCATGTAAATAATGATATAAAGGGGTAGATTTATTAATGGTCGAGCGGAAATGATTCCCTGTAGCGAATCATGTCTGCTCGACCTCGCTAAATGCCAACAGCATACGCTGTTGGCATTTAACATTGCACAAGCATTTCTGGTGAAATGCTTGAGCAATGCCGCCCCTGTTCACTGGCGCTAAATCAGCCGCTAGCAGGGGCCGTTGATCCTGATCGGATCGGGATGATTTCAGTCCGCCACCTAAAAGGTCTTTAAATTCCATTTCAGGTGGACCTGAAACAATGAGTCATTGATTAAATTGACCCCATAGTATCAAGCAAAAACTGTATTCACTGACAACTTTTAATTAATTATAGTAATAAAAAAATATTAACACTCTGAAAGACAACTAAGAAAATCTAAATTCCCCAGCCTGTCACTATCTAATAGAAGGCTTCATCATTAATGTCTTCACAATTTTCAAAGGAAAGATTTACTGAAGAATGACTTGTAAGCAACATAAGAAATTACCCTAAACATTTCCCTAAATTGTAATTTAACAAAGGAATTTGCAAAAATAAAGGCATCTTTGAGCCTTGTAGTTTCATTATAAAGGATTCCTTATGGTTAGTTTATATGGGTTTTTAGAAGGGTGTGCAGATACTGTATGTATTACCAAAATGCTCTCTCTTTCTCTCTCTCCCTCTCTCTCTCTCTCTCTTTCTCTCATTTTTTTTTAATTTACAGCTTTTTATGAATACATTGGCAGGATGCAATTATCTTATCCATTAGTCACAGAACAAATGGACATGTGTAAAGGCATTGCGTGGGCACATAAGCTCTAGTTGCTTTGCCTAAACCACTAATGCTGTGTAATGGAAAGGTACATAGCTGATAAGGATTGGTATAAGAACACAAGCTCACAGGGCCTCCAGGTCCATATCAGATTTCAAAAAGTTAATTATAATAATTCCAGTGCATAGGCGTACGTAATGCCACATAATTATATTGCAGAGTTATTGTCGTGAAGGCAGAAACTGTAAGCAATTCATAAGAAGAACCCTGGTGAGCAAATGGTAACTTATATACAAAACACACAGGGATAATTCACTTGCCCAGCAGTGGATAATCATTTTGTAATTTCACTATGCAGTGGCCTTTCATGTTAAGCCAAAAAAAGTGAACAAAGGCCCTTGTATGGCACTGATAGGCTGCATCTCCCACTTGCTCAGTGCCCTGGGATATATGAAAAGGTTTATAGCTGTGCTGAAGCAAAGAAAATACATTAACCTTGGAAACAATTTATGGCAGCTCTTCCCATCTCTGCCTTACAACCTGGTTACACCTGTACAGTAAAAACAAGTCTTTGTAGATACTGAATGGCTAATGTACCAATGTTAATGCATTTGAAATGTATTAAAGGGACATTCCAGAGAAAAAATGGCACGCTCTAGTTTATTATGTCACTATTGCATTACTGTCTCTAGATAACAATGTACATAACTCCCGCAAAGAATGGTACATTGAACAAATGTATCTATTTTTATCTAATTGTCAGCCCTCTACATGTAAAATTACCTAATTAGCTTTTTACTGCATGTGAGGGCCATAATCAATACTTTACCTGGATTCCAATGGATAAAATGGAAGCATTTCATATTTTTTTTTATTATTTTATGTTTCTTAGTGAATATGCAGGGTTCAGCAAGACTCAAGGCCAGTGAATCTTTTTTTATCATTAGTTAACCTTTAGATCACAAAAATGTAAACCTCATGGAATTTTTATACTTTGCTTAAAACCCTCATATTGATATAATAAATAAATTTAGTAGATTTAAGACCTCAACAAATTTTAATCAAAATTTTTTAAGCTTCTTTCTTGTGTTTTTGAGATGTGACTTAATCAGGTAACAGCATTTAAAACTTTGAGAAGCTTTGAATTCCATCTCCCCTGTGCCTGAGCTGAGGAAGTAATAAGGTTTGTTTCTAACTAATAAACTCAAGGCATGAGCTGGCTGCTTTATGAAAGTTCCAAATGTCTTTCTTATGCAGTTACTTTGTATAGTATCTAAGCTCTTTCATTTTTCTCATGAGCCTGTTTTGGAATATCAATAACTCAACACAATACACAAGCATTCAAATCTCATTTCCTAATGGGATTATCCAAAGCCACAAAAGGGTTTGTCTAAAAGGTGGGGGGAGCAAAAAAAGGATTACATTTCCAAAATCTTGTACCACTGCCTAAGTTCTGTCCATAAAGGTTTATAAAGCACAACTTTATGGGGGAAAAGAAAACAGAGCTCAGCATTGTGTATTATGTTCTGCAAGAAAAACGACCCTGTGTCTGCATTTGCCCATAGTTAGTAGAATAAATCACTTAATTTCACATGCCTCAGGAATGAAGTTCCCCTCTTTTTCATACTACCATCACCTAACCCTTGCTATGCCAGAAATACCTGAAATTGCAATGTGGTCTATTGTTATTGGCTGGGTGGCATTGCGCTTCTTTACATTTTTATGTGGCAGGTGCCTTGCTTATTCTCAAGACCAAATAGATAATATACAGTTCAGCAGCATGTCATTTTAAACAGGTGAAAAACAATAATATACAGCAATGCATGAAAAAGTCAGACAAAACCAGTTAATAAAAATAATATACAGTTATGAGTAGGTTGCACAGAAGTACACATAGCTAATATGCAGCTATGCACAGATCTCAAGTCACATATATTGCAGGGCTACATAATTAATAAGCAGCTAGGCAGCAGATCACCTGCAGTCCTACAAAGCTAACACATATAACTGGCCTGCAGCTCTCATATTTAAAATGTTTCCACAACAAATATACAAAAAATACATAATATCACATACATCAAAGATTTAAATAAATGATATACAGCTAGGGAGTAGTTCACATCTACTACAGATCTATAATAATAAAAAATAAGCCACAGATAGCACATAACAAAAGTCTTCATAGCTAATATGAATATAGCTTCATATCTTTATATGCCATAGATAGGTCTCTTTGATAAATTAGTCATGTCTTCCAAATGTCATACTTTTTGAGGGTCAGTCACTTATTTCATTATACCCATAAATGGCCATATTTCTTTAAGAGCTGACAACTATAAATATGATACACCATAGTGTCAATTCACTGTCTTTATACATTTATATAGACTTGGTTTTGGTCAATCCATGAGACTGACAGACCATGGGGCCCATTTATCAAGGCATCAACTTGTGATCCTCATTTATTTTCGCATCAAAGTCCGCTTATAGGGGCCCATTTATCAAGGGCCGAATGGCCCCTGATGCCCCTGTTTTCGCACGAGCCTCCAGGCTCGCCGGAAACAGCAGTTATGAAGCAGCGGTCTTAAGACTACTGCTCCTTAACTGGTCCGCTGCCTCTGAGGTTGCGGACATCAATCCACCCGATCCTATACAATCTGGTTGATTGACACCCCCTGCTAGCGGCCGATTGGCCATGAATCTGCAGGGGGCGGCATTGCACAAGCAGTTCACCAGAACTGCTTGTGCAATGTTAAATGCCAACAGCGTATGCTGTTGGCATTCAGCGATGTCTGGTGGACATGATACGCTACAGCTTATCATGTCCGCCAGACATTGGTAAATCAGCTTGATCCACAAATGATTTTGAAGAAACAGCACACCTTTGCTTTTTCAGTGGGGCACGGAACAAAAGAGGACTTGCCAGGTCCCAGTCAATCCAGATTAAAAGAGTATTTCAGCCACCAAGTTTTCTTAAAAGACCTTTATTTCACATGGGGTCCCAAACAAACAGTTACAACGTTTCAAGCCACACCAGGCTCTTAATCATGTATCATAGAATTTATCATAGAATTTATCAATTCTGTTGTTTTCATCAGTGAACTTGCCTTCAATCACGATTTGCGTCAAATCGTTTGCAACTGATTCACGTGTAGATTTTCCATCTTACATAATTTATTACGCCACTTTTCCAAATTCTTAATGAAACAATGAATATGCTTGTGACTATATGCCTGTCAACTTACGCAATTCATTTTCACCAGCTTTTAGGTGGCGTATACAATGAGAAGTGTTGGTGACAAATCACGAATGGCAAAAAAGATGCAAACAGAACAGTGTTGTGGCAAAACATACGTTTAGAACAATCATCAGAATGTGTTGCATTTCCCCCTGGGCCTAAGCTGACAGTCCTACTCTGACATACACATATCAATACGTACATGTGTTGGAATATAGATTTAAACTATAAAATGGCATTTTAAATGAAGAATTACATGCTACTTTATATAATTCTATATTCCAAAAGATAATTGTAAAAAGGACTCTTGTGTTTCTTTACCAAATAAAACCCAATTTTTTTTTTGGAAATGCATATTAAATTTATAAAGATATTTTTCAAATACAGTAACTCATGGGTACAACCATATATATTTAAATAGAAAGAGAAATGGTTCATTTTACAGAGAGACATTCGTTCTTAAATTAAAATATTCATGCACCAAAGTTATTATTCGTTTGTTGATCTTCGCGTTGATTATGATGCGCTATGGTTTGATTATTGATAAATATGGTTGCCGATCCAACTTCTAGCGAATCAAAGTAGACAGATTCCTTAATAGAGAAGCAAACATGTTGATGACTTGCTAATTATGGCCCTGTGAGTGATCTGCAGTGCATGCTTTCATGTAGAAGTGTACTGACTATACTTATCCTCCCATATTTCCAAATGTTTACTGTATAAAATGTTATCTATCTATGCTATAATAGTCCCTCTTTGGTTACTTGTAAATGCATAAATTATACATTTCTTGTCTAAAGTTGACAAATATATCATATTATCTAGCATATTGTAAGGTTTCTTTACCAATATAGTCTACTGTTAGATTATAGGGGGTTTTTTATT
This sequence comes from Bombina bombina, assembly GCF_027579735.1. Classification (NCBI taxonomy): domain Eukaryota; kingdom Metazoa; phylum Chordata; class Amphibia; order Anura; family Bombinatoridae; genus Bombina; species Bombina bombina. The sequence continues at coordinate 638,208,277 of NC_069500.1, read as the reverse complement.
TAATTTTTTATTTTTTATTAAAGTTGTTAGAAGATACAACATTAAGCAAACATTTTACAGGCATGAGGAATAGTATATCAGCTATTGCTATACTATGACAACAAAATACATACATATGTCATTTCTTTATAAGACTTAGGGGCATATTTATCAAGCTCCGTATGGAGCTTGATGCACTGTGTTTCTGGCGAGCCTTCGGGCTCGCCGGAAACACAAGTTATGAAGCAGCGGTCTAAAGACTGCTGCTCCATAACCTGTCCGTTTGCTCTGAGGCGCTGGACAGATATCGCCATAAATCAACCCGATCGAATACAATTGGGTTGATTAACACCACCTGCTAGCGGTCGATTGCCCACAAATCTGCAGGGGGCGATATTGCACGACCTGTTCACAAGAACTGCTGGTGCAATGATAAATGCAGAGAGCGTATGCTGTCGGCATTTATTGATGTGCAGCGGACATGATCCGCAATATCGGATCATGTCCGCTTGCACAATGATAATTCGGCCCCTAAATGTTGTCAAAAAAAGATAATAAATTAAACAACAATAATTATATCGAACATAAAAAAAAAGAACCTCTTTTTAAATGTTTTTAGTTCCTCTCACTTTAGAAAGGGTCCCTTATGGAATTGGGTGAAGATAAATTACACATGGAGGAAATCTAATGATATAAACAGTAACAATAATAGTATACAATATAACAAGGATTACACTGATAAAATATATTTATCAGCCACAATCTATTATAAATAGAAAACATCTGCATAGGTTATATCTATTTAGGGGAGATTAGTATGAAGGGTCTCTTTTGGACTTGAGTTTATGCTACTTATAAATAGTATACTGTATGTTGTAATGTGAAAAGTTCACCATAGATAAGACATAACATTTAGAATATGGAATACTGTAAACAGTGAGCTAAATCTCTTTATGGGGAGGGAAATAAGATTTGTAAACCCCAATCTTGCTTTTAATCCTAAAAGGGATGATAGGTAGCTAGTCAGCAATTGTTGACTCACATTTAAAGATAAATAAAAAATGTGTGTATCAACTATCGGGGGGGGGGCTGTAAGAATAGAACTATTATAACAGAGAAGTGTATATAAAGCCCTCAAACATATCTGATCCATAAAAGCTTAAATAGAACTGAAGAATAAAATGTTGTATTAACAAAGGGCATAAATAAAATCTACCGAGCCCAAAGCTTTTTTTTTTTTTTTTTTTTTAATTGAGGTTGTAAATATTATACAGGCAAATAATATCTCAGTTTCATAAGCACAGGAGAATCACAATACAATGTACATATTAAACGTCAAAATAAACATATAGTTAGCCTCCCAAATATGTAAATAACAGTTAACCTCAGGTTTTCAATTAAGGATTATCCCCTTTAGATATGGTATAAATGCAGATATAATGATTTCCCTCAATGGAAAATAGAGGCCTCTCTTGGGCCCCCTGAAAAGTGGTTTAAATCAGAGTAGGGAAATTTAGGGGATAAGATAAAATAATAAAGTGGGCCACTTTTGGACCCTAAATGGAAACAAATGGCTTGTATGGATGCATACTAACTGTAGGTTTAAGATATTTTGGTAACTTTTAAATTGGACACAACATAACATTCTAACCAGCTATAATAGTATTTGAATCTTCCAGTAATTATAATATGGTTTATAAAATACACTCCTAAAATAGTTGGAAGAGGGAGCAGTCAAAAGGTCTGCCTGCTATGAACAAATATGCTGTGAGGCTTCGATACTGAGGTCCTCAGCCTAATAAATAACGTTCATGTATATACACACAGACGACTTTAAGGACTATGGTCTTTCACAACAAGGTCCTATGAGCTTAAGTCTATATGGGGAGAAAGGTGAAGGTCTATTAGTGCCCAGTAGCTACATTTCATAATAAAGGATAGATCAATAATAGCATTAAGAATATAGCTTGGATGGGTGTATGTTTCTGTGGCCTTGATTGATTGCCTAGACATCTACCCCCTCATAATGCAGAGAAAATTCAGTAAACTAAATGATCCCACCCCGCCTCGGCCGTTGACGGAGCGCAACCATAAGCGAATATATCAGTAGAATACTCTGCAGATTAAATTGTGCCTGATAATCAGGGTAGCATATTTAAATGTACAAAAGGGTGATTGACATTAGTATATATGAACTAGTTAAACCACCCAGGTTAGTCAGTAGCTTATAAGTAATTATTGGAGATACCCATGTCAGATAGAGTCAGTTGTTTAACTAGGGGCATTACTGCATCAGGCCCAGTCTAATCAGGAATGTTGTTGAGCTAAGCTGATAATGGACCTTCCTTTTCTTGTAACATTTAGTAGGAAATACAGTTACCCTTTTCAAGGATAAGTTTAACCATAATGCCACTACACCCTTTAGTCACTGGTATAACCTTTTGATATTTAACTATCCATTTTCTTTCTCTAAAGTGGATATCCCTTTATGTAAAGGGATGAAACAGACAGTTGGTAATAGGATCATGCATTAGTATATATGAACATAGGCAATATGAATACAATCTTAATTATCTACATAGCCAAAAGGGTTACTGATTGCAAACTTATAGAAATGAAGCATAACATATTTGAACTTTACAGCAGAACAGATTTAGCCTTGGACAACCTGATAACATCGGAGTGAGAAGTCTGAAATCATCTAGATAAAAACAATAAACAGATGGGTGAAACAAGATGCCTAGCAGCACTTTACCTAAGGGGCTTAAGCAAATATTAGAAATAGGGTGACCAATTAAGGTGATAGGGGCGTTGTATGGCTATTATTCATTTCTCAGATGAAAAGTTATCATGCAATTAATAGCCCTTTAATGTGTTATGCTAATGGAGATTGCGCTTAAGAATAACAAGCGTTCACTATAGAGTCATTCCATTTCTACAGAACCAGCCCTGAGATTTGGATACGAGTCCTTACTGCTTGCTCAGCCCACTCCATGGCGGTCATCCTGGATAACACTCACTTGGGCATAAGGTCCTGAGCAGAGGAGTCGCAGCAGTAGAAAGATTAGAGCTCCTAATCGGTCTGTTCCCACCGGGCTGCAGCTGTCAGCAGTAGCAATTTGCTCACCACCCATCGTTTCTCCGATTCCCATTAAAGGTGGATATAGGCAAGTGGGATAGATCTCCCGGAACAAATAGGGAGACTCGAGTATTGTATCTCTAAAATTGAGCTGTCTACGTTTGTTGGCTTCAGCAGCTGCTCTTGTATCCGGCAGGGAAGCGATCTCTCTAAGTAAGTTGAAAGGCGGTTTTTCTTGCCCCTTTACAATGCCCAGCAGCTCCAGGGATACCGATGGTTTTACGCTGCTAGTCTGGAGTCTTGGGACCGCATGGCTCTCAATCAGGGGTTCCCGGGTGAGAGAGGGCTTTCTGCTACTGTGGTTTACTTCACCCACCTGGTTGCCAGAAGGGGAAATCGCTGCTTCAGACGGTCTTAACTTAATAGGTGTTGACATGTGAGAAGGTGCCTTTATTGATCAATCTGTAGTTAGCAGTGCAAGCCCTTCTTTAAGTCGTGCTTTAAACAGGAGTCTGGATATCTCATCCTCCAGGCTCCGGAAGTGGTCTTGCAGGAGTCGGGTCACCTCACGCTCCCATCTATCTATAGCGTCCATTGTAAATGTGAGCTTGTAACACGGTCCGTGTCTCAGTATGTAGCTGGTTCACCAGAAAAGTGGGTCCCTTTGATGTGGTGAGTCTAGCAGTGTCTTGCGGGACTTTACTGCTCCTTAACGACAGGTGTCCTGCCGGGGGGTTTGGTAATAGGCCGCAACCTGTACAAAGCTCCGGTAGACTGAATCCGCCAACAAGTCCAAAAATAAAGTTATACTTCAAAAGAACTTCATCTGCTGTATACCATTAGACGAAAATAAATACTCGATGGAGCATTTCTGGATGAGTTGTAATTAGATTTATACTAGGTACTTGAGTAGGAAGCAGTCTTGCGACTGTTCATGGCCGCTGCCCCGAGCCCAAAGCTTTTATGCTCCTGTAGAGAACAACCTAACGTAGCAATGACTATTACAGTTCTTTAACTAGAGAACATGAAAGAAAAAGTCCATTGAGAAAATGACCATAAGACTCCAAAACTCAGATCAATAAATGCTCTTCATGAAGAAGAGTATAATATTAGATCTGCAAATTAATGAAACTTAAAGGGACACTGAGCCCAAAGTTTTTCAATCGTGATTCAATTTTAAGCAACTTTCTAATTTACTCCTATTATCCAATTCTTTTCATTCTCTTGGTATCTTTATTTGAAATGCAAGAATGTAAGTTTAGATGCCGGCCCATTTTTGGTGAACACACTGTGTTGTTCTTGCTGATTGGTGGGTAAATTCACCTACCAATAAACAAGTGCTTTCCATGGCCTGAACCAAAAAAATAGCTTAGATGCCTTCTTTTTTTAAATAAAGAAAGCAAGAGAATGAAGAAAAATTGATAATAGCAGTAAATTAGAAAGTTGTTTAAAATTGCATGCTCTAATATCCCCAAGCTTTTTTAGATAATGGACCATTTTGGTTCTTTTTCCGGTTACAAGTGAACATGACAAAGTCTGAAATATTTTGGCTTAGGAAAAATAGCAACTAGATTTTAAACACTCCTTTTCAAGAGGTTACGGTTTCTTTCAAATATCAAGGGATTAATATCCCTGTTAAATATGCAGATTTATATAAGCTCAATATTCCCCCAATATTGAAACAGATCAAAGAAAAACTTAAGTTATGGCAAAATCTGCCTTTATCAATCTCCGGTCGAATTGCGCTATTCAAAATGGCTCTACTTCCGAAACTGCTTTATTTTCTTCAAAATACACCTATAATCTTATTAGGTAAAGACATCCGCTCAATTAACAGCTCGGTTATACAGTTTCTTTGAGAAGAGAAAAGATCAAAGATTTCTCTTATGAAACTTTCAGTGCCGCGGGAATATGGAGGACTTGCGCTACCTGACAAAAGATTATACAATCTCTGCTTCCTTGCCGTACAGTAATAGATTGGATCCTAACTAATAACTATGTTCTAAATAATGAGCTTGAAATCAATGCTTGCAATCCGTATCTTCCATCAGCACTGATTCATTCCGTGCCAAAGGAAATACCGTCAGAAATTAAGAGATTCAAAGTAATTTGTAACCCACTCAAGGCATGGTACAAAATAACAAATCTCCTTTCAGTTAACAGCAGGGCCTCCCCCTACTTACCTTTAATAGGCAACCCGAAATTTCAAGCAGGTCTTCACTCAGCGGTTTTTAGAAAGTGGCATACCGCCGGACTAAACAGGGTATATCAAATAATAGATAAGGAGAGGAGATGCATTAAAACATTCCAAGAATTGAAAAAGGAATTCAGCTTGCCCCACAAAGACTTCTTCGTCAACCTGCAAGTAAGACACTTTGCTATGGAATTAGTCAGAGAAGCAGGCTGGAGATGGGGTTTGGGTAAACTGGAGAATTGGCTTGTTCTAAATAGAAGTGGCTATATGTCTATTGCACAGTCTTTTGGGTATAAGCAAAGGAGCTCCAATCTTAACAAAACTGGCATCAGACTGGAATATATTAATCACTCAGAATAGCATCGGACCAAAAATCCTTCAATTATCAATCAACAAAATTGCACAGGTCCCACTCTCTGCTACCTGGCGAGAGACTCATGTTAAACTCCTTCACAGAGCATATTTCACTCCCGAGAGAGGTTTTAGATGTGCTCATCTTGGATTAAATAAATGTCCTAAATGTTCATATCCTGCAGCTGATTTGTTACATATGATATGGCACTGTCCAAAAGTAATAAAATATCTTGATCAAATTGGAATATTGGCTAAAAATGTATTAAAGATACCCCCTCTCTCTTTGTCACTATATCAGATAATATTCTGTCTAAAGATCGAACCGGGCAAACAGATTAGCGAAAAAGTAGTAACCTCCTCTATCCTTGCCACTAGATATCTAATTTGCAAAAAATGGAAGAGCTGAGCAATTCCAAGTATCTCCGAAGTTAAGAACTGCATGAAAAAGCAATGCATATTAGAACAAAGAGATACGAATATAGAAAATGAGCAGGATATTAGGAAGTTTTTTAACAAATGGGCAGTATTTTTAAAAATATTTCCCCCTACAGAAATAAACCATCTAATTTTCCCATTTCAAAACTCAGAAGTAGTCTTATTAGGGAATTGGTAAGTTGTAGGGAGGGGCGGAGGAGGAGGACAGATGGGAGTAGCCTTTTTGTTTTGTTGTTTGTGTTGTTTTTTCTTTTCCTTTTTTTCGATTTTACGTTCCACACAGGGTGAGAAAATAAGAAAAAGACTAAAAAAAACTGTCAGAGATAAATGACTATGTTGGACTAGTATGTTGAATAATATACAATTTAACTTTATTTTTTTTATGACAAACAGGATTAACATAGCATTGCATAAATGAACATGTGAAGTCTCTGGATTATATTATGCTTTAATTTTTACCATTTTTGTGCATGAGAACAAATGTATTACCTTGTTTTGTACGGTGTTTTTGATTATAAATAAAAAAAAAATTTAAAAATTGCATGCTCTATCTGAATCACAAAAGAAAAAATGTTGGTTCAGTGTCCCTTTAAGATCAGATTATAGTCATAAACTAGCCGGCAATGGTTAAATGTAAAAGCCTCCATGTGCTCCAGGGCTCTAACTCATCCTTGCCTACCCAATACCTAGATTATAGGCAGGGTCGGCTCCAAGGGGGGGCATTGGGGGGCAATGCCCACCCAAATGGAATGCTGTGCCCCCTCAAAAAATATTCATATGATCATACACTTTAAAAATAATAAATAAAATAATTAATTGTTATGTAATGCTGCATGCTGGGGGCGGAGTTAGCTGCCGAACTGTGAGGTCGCATCACACATCTGCAAGGAGCTTCGTGTCTTAACTTCTTATTTGGAATTAGGAATAAGTTAATTAGAGACTTTTGGACTTGTCTTTAACCCTATTAATTTTACCTAATTATTGTGAGTTACTGATTTTCTTAAACAATAGACTACGATAAGAATATGATTGTATCATATAAATATAAGTCTATAAATGGCTACCGGCTTCTATCGACGCCTCAAAAGTGCACTGTGATCATAGGTTGTATTAAGTAGCCTGATATGCCTGATATGCGAAACAGGTATTGCTAAATCTAATCTACAAAATTACCAGTACCTGAAAACCTAGTATCCTTACTGCTATTGCAAACAAAGGGGTTAATTGCATTGGGGGGATTTGGGTGCATGGCTGTTTAGGGGACATGATTGAGATTTGAGAATGAGTTTAAGGGTTTTGGATCATGGTGGTTAAGGGGTGAATTATTTTTAAGGAGCTATTGCACTGGGGGTCTCAAGTTTAATCGCTCTGTTTTAGTGCACTGCATAGGATTTAGACTTCATTCTTTTACCTAGTGATTTAGCACATATTCTCCAAATGTTAATAGTGGGGGATAAGCCAGCCAGAATATACACTTCCCTGCAGAATATGTAGGTCTGCTCTTATTTTGACTCTCATACATGCTTTGAAAAAAATACCCCCCCATTTCATTCATTCTGGGGCCGACCCTGATTATAGATTTTAACAGACAACTGCCAGTAAATAGGATGTTGGTGACCATTGGTAGTGGGGAGGGTTAGAGAGCTATTTGGGAGGGATCAGGGAGGTGGGAGGGTGAGGTCGGATTCCTACACAGCAAATAGTTGCTTTCTAATTACCAAAAAGCAATGGCAAAACCATATATGTCTGCTATTTCTGAACAAAAGCCAATCCCAGAAAAGTTTTTACAACCATTTGTGTTATGACTGCACAAGCGGTATGTAAATAATTTCAGTGAGAAACCCAAAGTTTGTGAAAAAGTTAAATATTTTTTTTATATGATTGTATTTGTTGGCAAAATGGTGGCATGAAATATACCAAAATGGGATTCAATCAATAATATAAGTTTTCTTCTAAAACAATAAATAGGTTTGATAGTTAAATTAAAAAATTAGGCTCTATTTCGGTTTAAGTGTTCAGTTCAGTTTTTTATCTAAATTCTTTTGCAGCAATTTATTTACTGCTTTATGCTATTAAATGTAGTATTGAAAGTGTGAAGACAATTTATAAGTACCGTAAACATATCTCTGTTGCAGTGTGACAGAATAATCCTTGTCATGAAAAGCTTATATTCAGGGTATTATTGTATTTATTTAAGGAAGCTGATTGATAAGCAAATTGTAAGCAACTTAATGTGTCGAGTATCTTCAGCTAGCTTTGAAGGCTTTTGGCACTGTGAAAGAGGGTTTACTCGGACAAGTGCATGCCCTGTGCAGGAATGCATCTGTAGAGGTTTTATAATAAGCTAATCCCATTAACATGTGCAAGCTGCTTGGAAACAAACTGGTATTTGCTTAAGTGAATTTCAGGACAAGTACAATAACTTAACCTTGCTGGAGGAAGGTACCTGCCCATACAACAAAAATAAGTACAAAATTAAAAGTTGTACTCCCATTACTCAATATTATTTAATCTCTTACCCATATATTCTCTGTACCTTCTTGCCTCAGTTCACCTTTCAACTATATTTAAACTCTCCACACTTCCAAATTAGCTCCCCAAAATATTTAATCAATTCCTCCACACACATAATGCATTACCTCTATTTCCCTTATGTTTCATACATAAATACAATCATTTAAACCCACAGAATCATGTAGTCATGTTCCATCCACCTCCTTCCAGCCCCCAGTTCCCAGCAGAGGGGATCCACAGGTGGCAGAAGTAAGTAGAACCGGTGTGTTTTTGTATTTGTATACGTGCGCTGATATTACTTTCTACCGTTGATGTTCGGGGATCCAATAACGGTAGGAACAAGTACATGCGAATACCAACAGCTGAGGATTAACCCACAGGACCTTGTTCAAGCCTGGAACTATTGACAATACACAGGAGTTCGCTCCTGGCTGCACATTATACATGCATGTTTAGCCTTTTATCTTGTGAGTGTCTACCTTACCTAGAGGCTTATACTTAATAAATATTTAAACTTTTCACATGAGTCGTAGGTGCGCTATTGCTCTTCTTTTTCAGATTCAGTCAGTTAAACAAACAAAAAGTCACAATCACATACATATAAACTGACTACAATCATAGTCCCAATCTTGCGAACACTGACACATAAAATCACAGTCGGGCATATACAATCATACACAAGCACAGCCAGTTTTACAGCCAAGCACATGGTCAGTCTCACAGACACCCATCACACATTTGAAAACAAAACTTTAACCACAGAGATAAGCACAGAGATGCAGACACAGTCATGTACACACACGCATAAAATAATTTCCACTCATGTAGTCACAAAGTTATTCACACAAAACAATCATACACACACTCAATAATTGACATATATGTTGTCACACACATGCACACTTACAGGCACATCATACAATCACACAAATAATAATATTTATGTAGCAGAACTATCAGTATCAATAGCCTGTGTCTGAAACAGTGTAGTAGCTCAAAAGTGATAGCGACGTCTATTGTTTTCTATAGAATGCGCTATGACACACTAGTGACAGAATTTTATTGCTGTATGTTTTATGTGCAGCAAACAGTTTTGTAATACATAGCTAGGATACCTATGATGCAACGAATGTTAATTACAAACATAATTCTATTCAAATATAAAAATGTGCTACTGTGTATTTCCCTTTTCTTCAAAGCTCTTTGAGCATCCCTTGACCTTATAGGGATAGGAAAGTCAAAATAAAACTTGCACGATTCAGATAGAGCATGTCATTTTAAGGCCCTTTTAAATTTACTTCTATTTTCACATTTACTTTATTCTCTTGGTATCCTTTGTTGAACAGGAATAAGTACATACCCTACAGTAGCGGGAACAAGCTGCTGGTTGGTGACTACACACCTTTTGTCTCTTGTTATTGGCTGACTAGATATGTTTAGCTAGCTCCCCGTAATGCACTGTTGCTCCTTCAGCAAAGGATACCAAGAGAATGAAGCAAATTTGATCATGGACGTCAATTGGAAAGTTGTTTACAATGGCATGTCCTACCGGAATCGTGAAAGAAAAAAATTGGGTTTCATGTACCTTTAAAGGGATAGGAAAGTTGCATGGTTCAGATAGATCATGTCATTTTAACCCCTTAACGACCGAGGACGTACCAGGTACGTCCTGCAAAAATTGTCAGTTAGTGACAATGGACGTACCTGATACGTCCTCGGTCTAATTGAGTGGTGGAAGCAATTGCAATCGCTTTCAGCAGCTCTCAGGGTATTGCAGTGATGCCTCAATATTGAGGCATCCTGCAATTCCCTTTTTTAATCATCCAATGCAGAGAGAGCCACTGGGAGCTGCGTGGGAGCTGCTGCTGGGAGGCGGGTGAGCGGCCCATCGATGGAGGGACTTCCGGATCCTGTCCCCGCAGAGCGCGAAAATTATCGGGAGCGCTCGCTCCATTGAGTCTGGAGAGGGGGAGGTAGAGGGAGGGAGATGGTGGTAGAGGGAGGGAGAGGGTGGGAGTTAGAGGGAAATAATTTTTTACAAAGTGATCTGGGAGGGGGAGTGGGGACAGCTACACTACAGAAAATTGCATTTAAAAAAAACTGGCAATTGATTATGAGCAAACTGGGTACTGGCAGACAGCTGCCAGTACCCAAGATGGTTGAAAATAAAAGAGGGTTAGAGAGCTATATGAGGGGGATCAGGGAGGTAGGGGGCTAAGGGGGGATCCATCACTGCTGTTAAAAATATTTAAAACAAATGTGAGGTAGGGGAGGGAACAGAGTTGTTTGAGGGGGGTCAGGGAGGAATCAGGGGTGGGATGTGTCAGGTGGGAGGCTGATCTCTACACTAAAGCTAAAATTAAACCTACAAGCTACCTAATTAACCCCTTAACTGCTGGGTATAATACAAGTTTGGTGCACAACGGCATTTAGCAGCCTACTAATTACCAAAAAGCAATGCCAAAGCCATATATGTCTGCTCATTCTGAACAAAGGGAATCCCAGAGAAGCATTTACAACCATGTGTGCCATGATAGCACTAACTGTTTGTAAATCATTTCAGTGAGAAACCTAAAATTGTGAAAAAGTTAACGATTTTTTTTATTTGATCAAATTTGGCAGTGAAATGGTGGCATGAAATATACCAAAATGGGCCTAGATCAATACTTTGGGTTGTCTACTACACTACACTAAAGCTAAAATTAACCCTACAAGCTCCCTAATTAACCCCTTCACTGCTGGGCATAATACACGTTTGGTGTGCAGCGGCATTTAGCAGCCTTTAATTACCAAAAAGCAACGCCAAAGCCATATATGTCTGCTATTTCTGAACAAAGGGGATCCCAGTGATGCATTTACAACCATTTGTGCCATAATTGCACAAGCTGTTTGTAAATAATTTCAGTGAGAAACCTAAAGTTTGTGAAAAATTTTGTTGAAAAAGTGAACTTTTTTTTTATTTTAGTATCCAAACAAATGTTGCACTCTCAGGTGTGGAAAAAAGAAATAACCTTTATTAGGCAGACAGCAACGTTTTGGGGTACCTGCCCCTTTGTTAAGACAAGCTTGACAAAGGGGCAGGTTCCCCCGAAACGTTGCTGTCTACCTAATAAAGATTATTTCCCTTTTCCACACCTGAGAGTGCAACATTTCGTTGGATGCTTGAATATTTGGAGCAAAGGGTTTTTGCTCTGATTTTGTCAGCACCCACCTTGAAACCTGCTGGACATTTATGTTTAAAGGTGTGCTGGTCCTACAATTTTAATTTTTTTATTTGATCGCATTTGGCGGTGAAATGGTAGCATGAAATATACTAAAATGGGCCTAGATCAATACTTTGGGTTGTCTACTAAAAAAAATATAAACATGTCAAGGGATATTCAGGGATTCCTGACAGATATCAGTGTCCCAATGGGAAATGGTTTGGAAATAGCAAAGTGCTACTTGTATTTATTGCCCTATAACTTGCAAAAAAAGCAAAGAACTTGTAAACATTGGGTATTTCTGAACTCAGTCAGGACAAAATTTAGGACCTATTTAGCATGAGTGTTTTTTGGTGGTTGTAGATGCGTACAGATTTTGGGGGTCAAAGTTAGTTTTTTCATCATATTTTATCATTTTTTTATAGTAAATTATAAGATATGATGAAAACAATGATATCTTTAGAAAGTCCATTTAATGGGGAGAACAGCGGTATATAATATGTGTGGGTACAGTAAATGAGTAAGAGGAAAATTACAGCTAAACACAAACACAGCAGAAATGTAAAAATAGCCTTGGTCCCAAACGGTCAGAAAATGGAAAAGTGCTATGGTCACTAAGGGGTTAAGACACTTTTCAATTCACTTCTATTTTCAAATGTGCTTCGTTGTCTTGGTATCCCTTGCTGAAAAAGAATATGCACATATCCTAAACAAGTGGGAGATAGCTGCTGATTGGTGCCTGCACATATTTGTCTATGTCTATTGTGATTGGCTGACTAGATGTGTTTCTTCAGCAAAGGATATCAAGAGAATGAAGCTCATTTGATAATAGAAGAAAATTGGAAAGTTGTTTAAAATTGTATGTTCTATCCAAATCATGAAATAAAAAATTGAGGTTTCCTGTCCCTTTAACCCCTTAATGACCGAGGACGTGCAGGGTACGTCCTCAAAAAAAAGGCAGTTAACGCCTGAGGACGTACCCTGCACGTCCTCGGTGTGGAAAGCAGCTGGAAGCGATCCTGCTCGCTTCCAGCTGCTTTCCGGTTATTGCAGTGATGCCTCGATATGGAGGCATCCTGCAATAACCTTTTACGGCCATCCGATGCAGAGAGAGCCACTCTGTGGCCCTCTCTGCACCGGACATCGATGGCCGGTTTCGTTGGTGGGTGGGAGCCGACTTGGGAGGCGGGTGGGCGGCCATCGGTGTGCCGCATGACGTCAAGGGGGGCGGGATCGGGGGCGCGATCGTCGGGGGCGCGCACGGGCGCGCGCGCGTGCACGGAGGGTGGCGGGCGGGCGCGTGCACGGGGCGGGAGCGGGTGGGAACCGCTACACTACGGAAAATGTATTAATAAATAAGACCTAATCTAAGCACAAAAAGTGATCATGGAGGGGATCATGGAGGGGTGGGGGGTTGGTTTTGTGTGGGGGAAGCTACACTACAGAAACTTTTAATAAATGTAAAAAAAAAACATTTTTTTCTTCTAAACTGGGTACTGGCAGACAGCTGCCAGTACCCAAGATGGCGCCCATTAAGTTAGAGTGGGAGGGTTATAGAGCTTTTTAGGGGGGATCAGTGAGGTTGGGGTCTAAGGGGGGATCGTACACATCAGCATATGTAAATATGCTTCTTTTTTTTTTTTAAAAAAAGGGCCAAATACCTTTTATTTTAGTACTGGCAGAGTTTCTGCCAGTACTTAAGATGGCGGGGACAATTGTGGGGTGGGGGAGGGAAGAGAGCTGTTTGGGAGGGATCAGGGGGTCTGATGTTTCAGGTGGGAGGCTGAGCTCTACACTAAATCTAATATTAACCCTGCAAGCTCCCTACAAGCTACCTAATTAACCCCTTCACTGCTAGCCATAATACACGTGTGATGCGCAGCGGCATTTAGCGGCCTTCTAAATACCAAAAAGCAATGCCAAAGCCATATATGTCTGCTATTTCTGAACAAAGGGGATCCCAGAGAAGCATTTACAACCATTTGTGCCATAACTGCACAAGCTGTTTGTAAATTATTTCAGTGAGAAACCTAAAATTGTGAAAAATGTAACTTTTTTTTTTATTTGATCGCATTTGGCGGTGAAATGGTGGCATGAAATATACCAAAATGGGCCTAGATCAATACTTGGGGTTGTCTACTACACTACACTAAAGCTAAAATTACCCCAAAAAGCTCCCTACATGCTCCCTAATTAACCCCTACACTGCTGGGCATAATACACGTGTGGTGCGCAGTGGCATTTAGTGGCATTCTAATTACCAAAAAGCAACACCAAAGCCATATAAGTCTGCTATTTATGAACAAAGGGGATCCCAGAGAAGAATTTACAACCATTTGTGCCATATTTGCACAAGCTGTTTGTAAATAATTTCAGTGAGAAACCTAAAGTTTGTGAAAAAATTTGTGAAAAAGTGAACGATTTTTTTTATTTGATCGCATTTGGCGGTGAAATGGTGGCATGAAATATACCAAAATGGGCCTAAATCAATACTTTGGGTTGTCTTCTAAAAAAAAATATATACATGTCAAGGGATATTCAGGGATTCCTGAAAGATATTAGTGTTCCAATGTAACTAGCGCTAATTTTGAAAAAAAGTGGTTTGGAAATAGCAAAGTGCTACTTGTATTTATGGCCCTATAACTTGCAAAAAAAGCAAAGAACATGTAAACATTGGGTATTTCTAAACTCAGGACAAAATTTAGAAACTATTTAGCATGGGTGTTTTTTGGTGGTCGTAGATGTGTAACAGATTTTTGGGGTCAAAGTTAGAAAAAGTGTGTTTTTTTCCATTTTTTCCTCATATTTTATAATTTTTTTATAGTAAATTATAAGATATGATGAAAATAATGGTATCTTTAGAAAGTCCATTTAATGGCGAGAAAAACGGTATATAATATGTGTGGGTACAGTAAATGAGCAAGAGGAAAATTACAGCTAAACACAAACACCGCAAAAATGTAAAAATAGCCTTGGTCCCAAATGGACAGAAAATGGAAAAGTGCTCTGGTCACTAAGGGGTTAATGCTGTTTACTGCATGTGCAGCCAGCAAGGGTTTAGGGAGTTGCTTACAATTCATTTGCCTTTTCCTTCTAGCTGAGAACAGGAAGCATGGCGCATTTTCTCTCAGCCCTTGCAATGTTCTTTAATGCTTCCTCTTGAGTGGGGCCATCTCTCAATTAAGATGTATAACTTATACTGGGCCAGATTACAAATGGAGTGGTATTTAGCACAAAATAATGTGTGTATTACAAGTTGAGAGTAAAAAGTTTGTGCACAAGAGAAACCCGACGCGCGCTAACTGCAGGACTTCAGATATAGTGATTGAGTTAACTTCTCCCCATAGACTTCAATGGAGAGCGCAACTTAAAAAAACACCTAAAACGTATTGCTTGTGTGCTATCCCAACACCGCGTTAGATCTACAGTGCTAACCCGAAGTAATAAATATTTTGCATTCCTATGTTCTTCAAAAGGTATAAAAAAAGGTTTTATTTATAATTTAATATTTATATATATATATATATATATATGATGTTTTTTTGTAAAAAAAATATATCTATACCTATATATTTATATGATATTTATAGATATATACAGATATACCTCACTCAGAGATATTGCAGGTTTGGTTCTAGACCAACGCAATTAAGCGAATATAGCAAATAGAGTGACACTATTTTTTTGTTTCTCAGTACATATACAAGTTATATATACACTATAATGTAGTCTATTAAGTGTACAATAGCATTATGTCAAAAAAACAATGTATATACCTTAATTAGAAAATACTTTATTTCTAAAAAATGCTAACCATCATCTAAGCCTTCAGTGAGTCATAAACTTTTTGCTAGTGGTGTGTCTATATAGGAGTGTATATATGTATTTTCATGTGTATTTATGTGTTCATATGTTTTTTTAAATAAGCATATACAAAATAAATAATTTATATATGTGTATATATATATTGGAAAAATCGCTCTGATAGACTTGTTTGACACAAGGTTGCCACAGACCTTCAAAAAAAGAGCAATATCAGTGAAGCACAATAAAGCAAAGTGCAATAAAACGTATGCCTGTATATAGAAATAAATATTTAGAAATACAAAGAACATGTTGCCTCTATGTGAAGAACAATGGAATGCAAAATATTTACAGTGCATACACTTTATTAAATATATATATATATATATATATATATATATATATATATATATATATATATATATATATATATACAGGGAGTGCAGAATTATTAGGCAAGTTGTATTTTTGAGGATTAATTTTATTATTGAACAACAACCATGTTCTCAATGAACCCAAAAAACTCATTAATATCAAAGCTGAATAGTTTTGGAAGTAGTTTTTAGTTTGTTTTTAGTTATAGCTATTTTAGGGGGATATCTGTGTGTGCAGGTGACTATTACTGTGCATAATTATTAGGCAACTTAACAAAAAACAAATATATACCCATTTCAATTATTTATTTTTACCAGTGAAACCAATATAACATCTCAACATTCACAAATATACATTTCTGACATTCAAAAACAAAACAAAAACAAATCAGTGACCAATATAGCCACCTTTCTTTTCAAGGACACTCAAAAGCCTGCCATCCATGGATTCTGTCAGTGTTTTGATCTGTTCACCATCAACATTGCGTGCAGCAGCAACCACAGCCTCCCAGACACTGTTCAGAGAGGTGTACTGTTTTCCCTCCTTGTAAATCTCACATTTGATGATGGACCACAGGTTCTCAATGGGGTTCAGATCAGGTGAACAAGGAGGCCATGTCATTAGATTTTCTTCTTTTATACCCTTTCTTGCCAGCCACGCTGTGGAGTACTTGGACGCGTGTGATGGAGCATTGTCCTGTATGAAAATCATGTTTTTCTTGAAGGATGCAGACTTCTTCCTGTACCACTGCTTGAAGAAGGTGTCTTCCAGAAACTGGCAGTAGGACTGGGAGTTGAGCTTGACTCCATCCTCAACCCGAAAAGGCCCCACAAGCTCATCTTTGATGATACCAGCCCAAATCAGTACTCCACCTCCACCTTGCTGGCGTCTGAGTCGGACTGGAGCTCTCTGCCCTTTACCAATCCAGCCACGGGCCCATCCATGTGGCCCATCAAGACTCACTCTCATTTCATCAGTCCATAAAACCTTAGAAAAATCAGTCTTGAGATATTTCTTGGCCCAGTCTTGACGTTTCAGCTTGTGTGTCTTGTTCAGTGGTGGTCGTCTTTCAGCCTTTCTTACCTTGGCCATGTCTCTGAGTATTGCACACCTTGTGCTTTTGGGCACTCCAGTGATGTTGCAGCTCTGAAATATGGCCAAACTGGTGGCAAGTGGCATCTTGGCAGCTGCACGCTTGACTTTTCTCAGTTCATGGGCAGTTATTTTGCGCCTTGGTTTTTCCACACGCTTCTTGCGACCCTGTTGACTATTTTGAATGAAACGCTTGATTGTTCGATGATCACGCTTCAGAAGCTTTGCAATTTTAAGAGTGCTGCATCCCTCTGCAAGATATCTCACTATTTTTGACTTTTCTGAGCCTGTCAAGTCCTTCTTTTGACCCATTTTGCCAAAGGAAAGGAAGTTGCCTAATAATTATGCACACCTGATATAGGGTGTTGATGTCATTAGACCACACCCCTTCTCATTACAGAGATGCGCATCACCTAATATGCTTAATTGGTAGTAGGCTTTCGAGCCTATACAGCTTGGAGTAAGACAACATGCATAAAGAGGATGATGTGGTCAAAATACTCATTTGCCTAATAATTCTGCACTCCCTGTATATATATATATGTATATATATATATATATATATATATATATATGCACACACACCCATATATATGTATATATGTGTATATATGTTTGTATATACAAATATTAACATATAAACACATAAATACACAAGTATACATATAAATATATATTTACATACACATATATAGACATGTATATGCAAGTATATATATATATATATATATATATATATATATATATATATATATATATATATATATATATATATATACACACACAGAAAGAAGTGCCCTTTCCATTTAAACACATTTTTTATATACCATATACCTTTTAACACATAACTTTTTTATTAATATTTCTATGAATAATTTTTAATAGATAGTATATATATATATATATATATATATGAGTGTAACACTTTATTTTAATGTATTTATGTTGTGTTTGGTGCAACTTTTTATCTAGCCATAAACCCTTTACACGTGGTCTTCAGTCGAGCCAACCAGACGTGTGCAAATTTAGTTTGCACTTATGCAGTTTACTTTCTATTTGCAATATGAGTGCAAGTTAGCGTGGGCACAATATTGCAAAAACGATAGTGTGCAACTTGTAATCTAGCCCACTGACACAAGCATTATTAGACTTAAGGAGGCCTATCTATCAAGCTCCAAATGGAGCTTGATGCCCCGTGTTTCTGGCGAGTCTTCAGACTCGCCAGAAACAGCAGTTATGAAGCAGCGGTCACAAAGACCGCTGCTCCATAACCCTGTCCGCCTGCTCTGAGCAGGCGGACAGACACGCCAGAATTCAACCTGATCGAGTACGATCGGGTTGATTGACACCCCCCTGCTGGTGGCCCATTGGCCGCGAGTCTGTAGGAGGCGGGGTTGCACCAGCAGCTCTTGTGAGCTGCTGGTGCAATGCTGAATACGGAGAGCGTATTGCTCTCCGCATTCAGCGAGGTCTTGCGGACCTGATCCGCACTGTCGGATCAGGTCCGCAAGACCTTTATTAAATAGAGGCCAAGGGATTTGCTCCCTTAATGTATCAAATGTGTGCTTTTCTTCAAGAGGTGGTAATGACAAACAATGTGGGGGACTTTAAAGGGACAGTCTAGCCCCCAAAAAATTTCATGATTCATATAGGGCATGCCATTTTAAACAACTTTCCAATTTACTTTTATCACCAATTTTGCTTTGTTCTCTTGGTATTCCTAGTTGAAAGCTAAACTTAGGTAGGTTCATATGCTTATTTCTTAGACCTTGAAGTCCACCTCTTATCTGAATGCATTTTAACAGTTTTTCACCACTAGAGGGCATTAGTTCATGTGTGTCATATAGATAACATTGTGCTCACACATGTGGAGTTACCTAGGAGTCAGCACTGATTGGCTAAAATGCAAGTCTGTCAAAAGAACTTAAATAAGGGGGCAGTTTTCAGAGGCTTAGATACAATGCAATCACAGAGATAAAAGTGTATTAATATAACTGTGTTGGTTATGCAAAACTAGGGAATGTGTAATAAAGGGATTATCTATATTTTTTAAAAAAAAATTCTGGTGTAGGCTGACCCTTTAAGAATGCCTGGGATAAACATAAGGCTTTCCTACAAACTAAATAGGTTTATACTTTTAGGAAATATCGGGCAGACTTACTGGGCCTATAGCTCTTATATGCCGTCAAAATCTATGTTTCTAAGTAAAATGTTCTGAGAAAAGATAAGGCATACGCTCTCTTTAAAACAAAGGGAGTGTCCATATGTGGTGCTTCTCCTTTAATGAACCTAATGTTCAGAATGGTTGATATTCCTAAAGGATCAATTTCTAGATTTTGGCCCTTTGAACCAAATTAAAATAGAGCTACATGGAAAATGTGTTTATTTGCAATGCCCTTCTAATTGTCAAAGCAACATGCCATAGCTCCAGCCAAAATCCTCACCAAGGCTGCAGTTACAGTACTGAATTAGGCAAATGCAATCTAACGTCAGTTCCTGAAGTTCATAATCCATGTCTTCAAAATTCTGAGTCAAATTTCCTGTGATATTAGACTATCCATAAAAAAAATTGTCACCTGACCAAGAGATCTTCTAAAAATTTCACTGAAATGAAGATTTCCAGTTATAGGTTTCATAGCTTCAAGAAAAAAATATATTGAAGCATTGTGCCAGGAGGAGGAACTATTAGGCTTTAGAAACAGATGCAATGTTATGACAACCAGCCTAGCATACTACAATAGCTAAAAGGACATTAAAGGGATAGGAAAGTCAAAATTAAACTTGCATGATTCAGTAAGAGAATGTAATTTTAGGACACTAAAAGTGAATGTAAATTTTGATGCTAAACTGCCCGTTTTTTTAAATTTCGATTAAAAACAGGGGCACTCTAATTCATCAAAATTTACATTTCACTAGTGTTGTGAAAAAATGTACCTTTTAATCTTGACAGCCGCTCCAGCTTCCTCCGCCCGTCGCAAAGCCTCTTCCTGGGTCTAAAATGAGGAATCCGGCTTCCTCCAATCACGGCGTTGAATCAGACACTGATTCCCCCGCGGGGGAAGCCATGATTGGAGGATGACCGATCCATCATTTCTGACGTCAGAAATGGCTTGGGATGACCGGGGGAAGCTGGAGGGGCTGTCAAGTTTAAAAGGTAAGTATTTTTTCACAACACAAGTGAAATGTAAATTTTGATGAATTAATGTGCCCCTGTTTTTAATAAAATTTTTAAAAACCGGGCACTTTAGCATCAAAATTTACATTCACTTTAAATTCATTTCTATTTTCAAATATGCTTCGTCCTCTTGGCATCCCTTGTTGCAAAATAATACGCACATATCATACACTAGTGGGAGCTAGTTGCTGATTGGGGCCTGCACACATTTGTCTCTTGTGATTGGCTGACTAGATGTCTTCAGCTAGCTGCCAGTAGTGCAATGTTGTTCCTTTAGCACTGGATAACAAGGGAATTAAGCAAATTTGATAACAAAAGTTAATTGGAAAGTTGTTTAAAATTGTATGTTCTATCCAAATCAAGAAAGAAAACGTGTTGGTTTCCTGTACCTTTGTAAAATTGTGTAAAATTGTTCTTTTCCTACACTCCAAAATAGAAAATTCTGTAACCTGCAATGCTGCAAATAAAATCAATTTGTGATTTATTTTTTTTAAATAAGTTTTATTAGAATTTTGAAACTTGTACAATATATTAAACAAAGCAGTTCCAACTGATTCTGTAGCACCAATTAATCACACAGAACATTTGTCTAATGACAATAATAGTACATTATCTAAACAAAGAAAACAGACATTGTCAAGAACACATTAGACTGTTAAGGTTCAGATATCTTATACAGAGTAATTTGTATCAATTTGAAAACCCAAGTTACTTATTTTACTTGTTGGAATCTCTGGGGAGTTTTGTACAAAGTACAGGTATAAGAAACAAAAACCAAGAGAGGTTAAATGTCCCTTTAAATGTGCTTAAATAATTAAAGGGACGGTGTACTGTAAAATAGTTTTTCCCTTAATGTGTTTCTAATGACTTGTTATACAAGCTGCAGAGTATAAAATCTATGACAAATTGCTGTTATGTTTATTTTTGTATATTAAACTGCTAGTTGTGTTCTTTGATGCAACAACCCATTAAAATGCAGTGAGCTTTCAGGGAAATAAGACTTCCTTACTTTCTCATTTCATGTATACACACATGCAAAGTTAATTCAACAGTTTGCCCTCTTGTGGCCATGTCACCCATGATAATCTGATGTCTGTGACTGCACAACAGTCATATTTTGGCTGCAGTGTTTTGTAATCTGCTATATAGCATTTTTCAGTGGATGATGCAGAATATAGAACTCCCAAGAACATCAAAAGAAGGCTGTGAACATAAGTTTTACATGCATATTGGATATGCAAACAAATAGAATGTTTATTAAGTGAAAGTGCATGTTTCTATGTTAAAGGGACCTTTTGTTCTTTGCTTCATCTAAAGCAGAATATTTCAAAACATAAGGACTGTTTTTTGTGGGGGATACTTACCAGTACTGAGTACCATCACCTCTGATATCTCATAACAGGTATTATTTGTAATCATCATGTAAATACTCTACTTTTCACAAGAGGGTGCTGCATAATGAACTAAGCATTGTAAATAACTCTGTTTCTTTGTTTTTTTCAAAGTTAATGAGAACAATAAATCAATACTGACACTTTTTTTTCACACAAAAAAAACACTGCAGTTTATTTAAATGCATGTTTATTAAATGTAACTGTGTGCAATTCCTGTAAAACTTGTTTTTCTATGTTAAATGGATAGTTTTCTGTTTAATTTAAAACAGTATAGGCTAGATCACGAGTGGATCGCTATTCAACACTTCTGCTCGAGCATTAACTGTACTAGAAGTAAGATTTTTTTTCGCTCGTCAGGTTGCGCTGTTATTATCAGCTGAAAATAAACTGTTTTCACTCTTGTGCTAATCCAACAATTGCAAAAAGCCTATCTTTGAATATTGCATGTGTGTTCACGTATTCCCCCATAGAAGTCAAAGGAGCAAAAAACCTAACACCCAACTCGCACACAAACCCGATCGCATATTCTCATGTGCACTAACCCAACATGTTCTTCACATAGCAGAATATGTTCTATTTATTCATAAATACATATTTCCACATATATCTGATGGTATTTTGGTACAATTTATAGCTATGCCTACATGCATAGAACATATTCTGCACTTATATAAATCAGTATATCTTGTCTGTAAATACATATATACACATATAAATACATATGTACACACACACACATATATATATATATCCATCTTTAAACACGTGTATGTATTTATGTCTATGTTAAAGCTCTCTACCTGCCTTTTTTTCTAACAAATGAGACGTCATATCTTTGAGCCTTTATATCTTTTGTGTGCAATATATGTTTTTAATACATTTTTATTAGATAGTGTTATTATGAGTGTAACTGCACTTTGTAATGTATTTTTGTTGTGTTTTGTGCAACTTTTTTGTTTTGCAAAACAGTTAACCAGAGCTCTGAGGATGCGGTAATAATTCTAGCGTAAATTTCTATTTTGCTTAAGTGATCACATTTTCTTTCAACTTGTAATACAAGCAGTAGACCCAATGAGCACAAACACCAGCGATAAACCCCTTATCGATCGCACATAACTGTTAGCGATCCACTTGTAATCTGGCCCTATATGTTTATGTGCTGAATAAACCAGCATTTTCTTGTCAGGTTTGCAGAGTCATCTCCCTTTATACCACTGGTTTTTAAACCTGTCCTAAAGTCTCCCTAACAGGACAGATTTTGAGGATATCTGAACTAGAGCACAGGTGAAATAATCATGAAAATCTGGCCTATTTTGGAGGCTTGAGGACAGGTTTGAAAACCAGTGCTCTATACTATCAGAACTGTATGTGTTTTTATAAGCTAGTGAGCATTAGATAAAGTGCTCAGCTAATACTTCAGAATTAGATTCAATCTAAATATGATCAGTTTTCACATAACATTTTTAGGAAAAATAAAATCTTGATATGCTTAAAGGGACAGTATACACCAATTTTCATATAACTGCATGTAATAGACACTACTATAAAGAAGAATATGCAGATACTGATATAAAAAGCCAGTGTAAAACCTTTTAAAAACTTACTTAGACGCTCCCAGTTTAGCACTGTTGATGAGGTTAGGCTGGGACATCCACTGAAAGGGGGCTGTGAAAGCAGGAACAGGCAGATAATCTCCCTTCCCCCTATTAAACATAGACATCAGTATACATCTAAAACTTTAGGGCTTGGTTATGAGTTTGAAAATCAGCACAATGTTATTTAGAAATAAGCAAAACTATACATTTTTACAAAAACGCTCCCAGATGGGCTTTATAAATAAATCAGTGTACAATGTCCATTTAAATGCTGCTCTTTGCATGACGGAAAGTACAATATCCCATTAAAGCTGAAAGCAATATTTGAATCATTCCTCCCATGAATATCCTGTTTAGTTTCACACAAGCACAGTATAATTACATTTGTTTTAGCAACAAAATAAACCTGAAGCATACTCATGTCTGTACACATCTCATTCTCCCTGACATATCTCTGTCTGAACACATTTTTTTTTAATTTAAGAGATGTTTATCTTACTATGCAGGGTTCTGTATGTGAGGGAGCGACTCCTATATCAATTTTGTTCTCATTGCAATATTAGAACTAAACGCATACAGTACAGTGTGAAATTGCAGCAGCTATAAAAATACAAAGTAAAAAAAGTTGTCTATTTTTACAAACATGAGCAATGTTTGGAAAAAAAACCCCACTGTAAAACGAAAAAAGACCCGGCTATTGTCTTCTATGGGATTAATATCCAGTAAATAAAATCTTGTTCCTAAAATAAAAGAACACACCAAAAGATAAAAACTTTTTTTTTTTTTAAATATCAAGCTTACTTTAAATATAATATAGTATTTTACAATATAATGCATACTTATGACACAGTATATATACACTTATGCAAAATACCCCCAGCTCATATAGGTTTATTATTCACTATTGTATTGTAACAAAAGAGTTTAAGTTTCGGTTCACAAACATAACTTGTATTTCCATTCAGTACTGTTTAAAGCATTGATTCTAAGGGGCTTATCTATCAAGATGGCCCTTGTTTCTGGCGAGTCTTCAGATCGAGTACGATCGGGTTGATTGACAGCTCCTTGCTGGCGGCTGATTGGCTGCGAGTCTGCAGGGGGCGGCGTTGCACCAGCAGCTCTTGTGAGCTGCTGGTGCAATGTTAAATGCGGAGAGCGTATTGCTCTCTGCATTCAGCGATCTCTTGCGGACCTGATCCGCAAGACATTTCATAAATAGAGGCCTAACAGTGATTTCATCCCTTTAGAATATTTTACCTGCAAAATGCATTATGATGTAGATATCTTTATAACAAATCACTATTCTGATAATCCTTTTAGCATCAGGCCCTTAGCCTTTAGTTATTTGCAACTTAAAGGCACGTTCTAGTGAAAAAAATAAAATTAGAACTTATTTTTAAACAGATTGTCTTACTTGTGATTTAATACAAATTGTTTAGTTAAGCATAGTAAAACAACTTTGCAAAAATATTTTCATTATTGTGGCTTTTCTAATTCTCAGAACTGAAAATGTATAAATGCTAACCCTGCTACATATTTTTTCTTAATTGGCTTTGTCTGATAACAACTGCAAAGCAATGCAATGTATACTAACAATATACCCAGGTTTGCAGACTTAAAGGGATAGTCAAGTCAAAATTAAACTTTCATGATTTAGATAGAGCAGGCAATTTTAAAGGGATAGTTTAGTCAAAATTAAACTTTCATGATTTAGATAGAGCATGCAATTTTAAGCAACTTTCTAATTTACTCCTATTATCAATTTTTCTTTGTTTTCTTGCTATCTTTATTTGAATGTAAAGCTTAGAAACCGACCCATTTTTGGTTCAGCACTTCGGTAGAGCTTTCTGATTGATGGCTACATTTAGATACCAATCAGAAAGCGCTACCTAGGTTCTGAACTAAAATTGGGCCTGCTCCTATGCTTACAACAATCTTGCTTTTTCAAATAAAGATAACAAGAGAACAAATAAAAAATGATAATAGGAGTACATTAGAAAGTTGCTTAAAATTGCATGCTCTATCTGAATCATTGAAGTTTAATTTTGGTTAGACTATTCCTTTAAGCAACTTTTTAATTTACTCCTATTATCAATTTTTCTTCTTTCTCTTGGTATCTTTAAAAATCAAGAATGTAAGATTAGGAACCGGACCATTTTTGGTTCAGCACCTGGGTAGCGCCATTTAGACACCAATCAGCAAGCACTACCCAGGTGCTTAATCAAAAATGGGCCGGCTCTTAATCTTACATTCATGCTTTTTCAAATAAAGATTCCAATAGAACGAAGAAAAAATTATAATAGGAGAAAATTAGAAAAGGTGCTAAAAGTTTCATGCTCTGAATCATGAAAGTTTAATTTTGACAAGACTATCCCTTTAAGCCCAAATTGGCTTCTCCAAATGAAGCAAGTGGTTAGTTCAATTTGGCATCAGAAAAACATTTTCAGCAAACAAGATGTTAATTTTGATTATTTTTTTTAATGTTTAGACTTGGCTACTATCTTCTTCTATAGCAACAAAATATAAATATCTTGTGTTTACTACTGTCCATTTAATGCATTTAAATGGGTTAAACAAGTAATAAAACTTGCAATCCTGAAACACCCCCTTTCTGCTCCGAATATGGATACAGCCAGTGATTGGAGTACACACATTTTTGGGAAACAAGATTATTTTTTTTTAAACAATGGAATCCTTTTGGACCAGGGGTCAGCAAACTTGGGCCCCCATTTGTTTTGGAACTACATTTCCCATGATGCTGAGACACTCTTTAGGCTGTCTGAGTATCATGGGAAATGTAGTTGCAAAACATCTGGGGGCCCAAGGTTGCTGACCCCTGTTCTGTACCATTGGTAAAGTTAAAAAAATGGCGGGAGAACAGGACTGTGGTTGTTTCCATACTTATGAACATCATACATGATAAGATAGATAAATTGCCACTTATTTGGCTTTTCCGGTAATCCTACCCCTTATATAGGAACTTATACATAACGACCTGATGCTTTCAGGGATACGTTAATACTCTTACATTCCTTTCAACCAAACCTAACTAATTTTTACATTTTTTGACCATCACAAAATATTATTCAGTACAAACCTTCTGTCTAGTGATACTCATGAACATATTAAATCTTGATACCCATTTTCTTACAATCCTACTTTACTACCTTTCTTTTCTCTATTTATTACTTTCAATTCTATATATTATTCTACAATATTACAATTGATATTACAAGTTGCATAAGATTACTTAATTATTTCAATGTATGACGAGTTGAAGTAATTCCTTTATTGTATTTTTGTATTATTTTGTAAGTTTACAAAATTTAATAATACAAAAAAAGTATATGGTATTTGCCAAGGTGTTTGAATGGAAAGGGCTATTACCTATATACAGTACATACATATACATGTCTAAATATGTGTATGTATGTATATACTGTATACATTTGTATATATGTGTATACATACCTATAAACACATATAAACATGTGTATGCACATATATACATATGTATTTATACTTTGAAGCCCTTTCCACTCAAATACCTGAAAACAAGAAAAATATTTTGTATTCAATATTAATATGAATTGTGTTTTTTACTGTGTTTTTTTATTGTAAATATTTTGCATTCCAATGTTCTTCACTTAGAAGATTTTTTTTTATGTATTTCTATATATTTATTCTTATATAATATCTGTAAATATCTATACCTGTATATATAAATATAGATAGCCTGGGTACATAAATGCATAAAATACTCCACAAAGAAAATGCACTCTCAGGTCTTAGGAAAAAAATGTTCAAATTAAGGTTGGACACGATATCTAAAGTCCAGAAGTTAGCGCACGTTGGGCTTTAGCTTGAGCACAAACAATTTACTTGCAACTTGCAATATGTGCGTTAACCCGCACGTGTTAAAAGTTTACTTCTGATAATATTTGCACGCAAGCAAAAGTGCTAAATAGTGCCACTTGTTATCTGGCTCTTAGTATTAAGCTCTTCTGTAAGGAAAGGTCATACTGCTGTGTCCTTTGAGAAAAGGTCATACTGCTGTGTCCTTTGAGAAAAGGTCATACTGCTGTGTCCTTTGAGGCATATTAATAACTGATTATGTGGCAAAACTACCTTATTAAATTATATGTTTTCATTTCTCCTTTGAGCTTCTATTACAGCAACCTATAGGAGAAACATTTAGAGCATCTGTTACAGTAGTTTTCCATTTCATATCATGTACTCCTAAGGAAGCTATATTATTGATCCAAAACACATTGAAGTTCCATAAGCTCATCAGAGGATTTAGCTTTCAAAATGGAAAGTGGGCAATAGTTGAATAGGAAGGAGTGATATATAGGTCCAAATAAAAAATACAGACATTAAACAAAAATGTAAAATTACTGCCCAGACCGACATAAAACACTGTATTATTTTATTGAATGGCCAACCCAACTGCTTTAGACTGTGATAGCCATTTTTACTTTAATTTTCCCAACAAAGATTAGAAAATCTTCCAATCTACTTTACTTACTTTACATTTTGTAGTTAGGTTGAACTGCATGTGAACCTGCTAATGACCATGTCACAAACATTCATATTTTGGGAAATTTAAAATTTTGTAAACAATGTATCTTACATTGTCATAAAAAGCATTCAGACACCAGCAAGTTCCAGGATAATGTTCCATTTTTATGTTGTTACTTTTAAAAACAGATTACGCTTAGTCTGGAAGTAAACAATGTTAGTGCCAAATCATCCTGACTTAAAATAAAACAATTCAATGTGACAGCGGCCCTTTAAATTTGATTAATATATTGTATATTTGACCTCTAAACAGTGGAGCTTTAATATGTCTTAACGGAATTTTTTTGTGATAGGAATTTATAGGAATTTGCTTTCATACTGATGTCTCATAATTCTAACTCAAATTTCTAGTATTAAAGATATAACATGAATAATTATATTACAATTTTGTCTAATTAAAAAGTAATTTGTTCTCAAATTATATTTTGCTAGAAGAATATGAAGAAGAAAAAGACTCCTTGGATTTTCAAGATATTATACTGTAGAAATGCATAAAAAAATATTAAAATGTGTAATAAAAAAAATACAATAAAAGATTTTAGATAAGACGTGTTTTATTCAGATAATGCAATAGCCATCTAGCAATGGGCAAATTATCAGTAGTTTCACTTCCATTTGAAGTCAAATATTTGTGTCAATTTCTTTCATTACCAAGCTTACTGCAGCTTCTTAAAGGAGATCTTGTTTTCAATTAGAAACACTGCAATACAACATAGTAAACTAATAACTCAAGTGTCTTAATGTGACCAGGGAAGTAGATGACTTGGTAGAGATCCTTTGTAACTCGGTTGCAATACCATATGTCTCTGTTGACATTAAAGTGCTTAGTTCCAAATGAGTTGGCTTCATTCAAGCAACTTAATTCAAGAGTGGATGATTGGATCTTAAGCTAAAAACCTATTAAGGAGTAAGCACTTATGTTTCTGGGAGGTATTATAGGAACATCATAGTGTGATGCAAATAAATCCTCTGTATCCAGTAATGGTTGGCTAAAGCTTACTTGATCTTCAGATATCATTAAGAACAAGCTTATAATATTGAACTGAATCTCGGGGCAAGAAATTATGTCTGTTCTATTAACACAATGACTGAAAAAAAAATTAAAATGGAAAGCAATATATATTAACATTACAAATTCATAAAAACATATAATAAATATGTAAAGTCCTCTTAAACGGCTGTGAGAAAAAATGCTATCATGTTACCATATAAGCTTCACTGAACTTAACAACTACGTGTTTGTAAAGGAAAGCAACTAGTATGCAATACATTTAAAATTCAAAAAGTATTTCTTCATATATGTATTAATTAAAGAAAATAACACATTTGTTTTCATTTTCATTAATTACTTATTTTGTTTGCTTTTCCTGTAAAAAATGTGCTTGTCTTGTAGCCCCCAGAGAGCTGGAGCACAAATTCTGTACTTAACGAGACATTAAAGGGACACAAAACTCAGAATATCATTTCATGATTCAGATAAAGCATAAACCAATAAAAGCATAAATAGACAATGCAAAAGCACTTAGTTTGAATTTAACAAGTAGTAGATTTTTTTATGACAAATTTCAAAGTTAGTTTTATTTTCCATTTCACTGCATCATGTGACAGCCATTAGCCAATCACAAAATTCATATATATGTATATTCTGTGAATCTTGTGCATGCTCAATAGGAGCTGGTGTCTCGGAAATTGTAAAAAACAAAAAAAGAATCCATCCCATAAATATAAAACATATTACTTAATTGAATACATTTAAAAGTATGTGGAAGGCTTACAAAACATACAGGGCAAGATTACAAGTCGCGGGGTATGAGTTTTCCGCGCGCAATATGGTCTTTTCGCAAACTAATTCCATTGTGCAGATATTACAAGTCTTTAAAAATCGCAAATGCGCACACGCATTCACCTTTTGCGCAACAATCTTTTCCACGCTCAAAGAGCTGTAGTTAACAGTCTTCCGCACATTAATAGTTTCACAAAACACTTCAAAAATACATTACAAAGTACAGTTACACTCATTTTAACACTGTCTAATAAAAATGATTTTATAAAAATATTGCACACAAAAGTTATAAGGGCTAAAATATCTTGGGTTCTTGGGTGTTAGAAAAAAAAAAGCTAATGAAGGGATTTTACATTGACATACATACACATACATAGAGAAAAGTGGATTTATATGTATAGAGATAGGTTTAACTATGGAGATAATGAAAAGATTTTACTTTACAATCTTATGCGCATTAAACAATACGCCAGAGGGATTTTTAAAGAGATATTCACATATAAACACAATTATTCACAATTAAATAGAACATACTCCATTAAGAAAACCTTCTCACAATATGAAATATTCGCATTTTCATGTACACTTTTCAAGGAGACTACGTCTTGGGCTTTGCGCTATAGATTAGGGTTTTATTTTATTTTTTTATATTAGTCTTCTCCATTAACTTCTATGGGGGAATGCGTGCATGCAATTTGGCTTTTTCGATTACGTGGGTTAACGCACACGCAAAATAAGTTATTTTGCATCCTGTAATACCTGTGCAACCCCAGGTGCGAAAAAAACATAACACGCGCAGGAGAAACAGATTTGCTGCGCGACTTGTAATCTTGCCCACAGTGTGTACCACATGTCAGCAGGCGCTTATTTGTTTCAGCAGCAGCCATAATCATAACCTAACTGCCAAAGGACACACACTTTAATTTACAAAGTGTGCTAGAACACTAATGGCTTAAATATTAGAAATGGACACCCCTGTATACATTATTAAAGGTAAACAGAATACAGATAATGCATAGAGCTCTCAAATGTAACAAACACAATTTTGACAGCTAATATCCAATAAGTAATAAAGTTAAATATAAAAATGCAATTAATACATTTCCTTACATAAACAAAGTGCAAACAAATGCCTACATTTGTGAAGTATAGAAAATCAATTTAAATAGAGGAAAATCACAAAGACAAACAGGTCTGTGGACAGACAGGAAACACATTTCATGAAAAGAATAATAATGTGTACACTTGTATAAACACCTTTAATAAGCTTTAAATAAATACTGGATTCTAAATTTGAATCTTAATAGTGATGGATAAAAGAAATATCTATTGTCAATTGATCATAAGATCATATTCAGAATTCAAGCCATGTGGAACTCTACTCTTTAATTTAAATATCTAATACGTTTCGTGTCTGCCCAATAGCCTCATTCTATCTACACCTCTCCGTGGCTTGCACATTTTCTCAATCACACGCCAACTAAATATATTTAATCTCTTGTCATGTTTTCTTAAAAAATGATGGACCAAGGGAGTTGTAGATTTCCGCACATTAATAGTAGAGAGATGCTCCCTGATGAGTGAATTTATATCTGTAGTAGTGAGTCCAACATATTGTAGGAAACAGAATTCACATGTAATAACATAAATGTCATAAGTGGAGATGTCAGTTTTTGATGGAAAAAGTCTTGTTGCTAACTACAGATGAAAAACAGCTAGTAACCCTAACATATTCACACGGTCTACAGCGATTATGGCCACTTTTAAACATCCCTTTATGAGTGAGCCAAGCACTCTGTCTAGGGTCAGTTCTGTTAATCTTTGAAGGGGAAACGATAAGCTATTGTGTTACTCTTTCTATAAGAACATATGAAGACTTTTTCATACACCCCTATCAATTTTTCATTTTATAGGAACGTTGGAAAATGTTTTTAAGTGATATTTTGTACTTCAGACTGTTGTGCGCTAAAGTCAGTCACAAAAGTGACACCTTGAAAATCAGACTTTTTTCTTGACCTCTCTAGTAGCTTGGACTTTCTATTAATATTACTGGCTTCTTTTTTGGCTCTCAATATGACTTTTCCAGAGTAATTTATCTCTTCTAAATGGAATTCAGAAGTTCAGTCTCTATCTTATATAAATATCAGAACAATTGCATCCCAGCCGTATACATTATCGCTTCGCTATAACGTATAGCACGTGTTTTGGATGACAGCTTACAAAACATACTGGTGATGACCCTGCCACTCAACATCCCTTCTAGTGTGATATCCAAGAAATTTATACATTTCTCCTAATATTCAAAGGTGAATCGCAATCTCATGTCATTGGTATTGATCCAATTAACAAACTTAATTACATGATCGCGATTACCTAACCAGATAAATAACAAGTCATCTATCTAACGCTTATAGATCGAAATGTATTGTCTGTAGGGGTTTAAATCTTCATAGATGTTCAACAGGTCCCACCACCCCATAAAGAGATTGGCTTAGGAGGGGGCTAATTTTGCACCCATAGCTGTCCCACATCTCTAGAGATAATGAACTCCCTCAAATTAAAAAAAAATGTGTGTTAATAAGAAAGAGACCACCTCTAAAATCAATGCATTGAAGGTATAAGAGAAATTGGAGTAATAGAACAAAAAGTATTATATCGCTTTCAAACCCAGGTGATGGGGTATAGATGAATATGATGCTGTGACATCAACCGTCAACCAACTAGAACCAGGGGTCCAAGTGACAGAATCCACAATCTTGAGTATATGTTTTGTATCCTGTAAAACAAAAGGGCAGTAATTTAATCAAATGTTGTAAAACCTTATCTAGCCATTGTGACAATCGCTCAAATAATGAGCTAATGCTGCTCACAATTGGTCTTCCTTGAATATTTGACAATGACTTGTGGACTTCAGGTAAGTGGTGGAAAACAGGCATAAATGGGACTTCTACATATAGAAATTCAACAGTGTCTCTATCCAGAAAACCATGTTCACAACCATTGTCAAGTAAATACAGAGGGCAGAGCTGTTAGCCTTTAACTTCCCCCCTCCACTAGGCAGATCAGTAGTGCATTACTGCACTGTCAGAAAAAATTTGCAAAAATTGTACCTTTAGGGGTACAACAGCTTATCACTGGGGCAGTACCCTCAAAGGTACACCCTCTGTACCCTTTAACATGGGTACAAATTGGTACCCTTGCAGATTGTACCTTTCAAAGGCAAATATGTACCTTTGGTGACTAGATTGGACCTCGGTGCTATAGTACTATATTGTACCCATAAAAAATAGTGCAAATCTGGCCTTTTAAGGGTACTGTCCCTGTGACAAGCCCTTTGTACCTCATGATGGCAAATTTGTACTCAACACGGCATATTACAAATGCTGTTCCATGCATGCAATGCAATATATAACATTCAAATATGCATTTATTTAATGTGTACTTTTTCATACACTATTACAATAACCACACTACAGTTTTAATTTTTTTTAGATACTGTAGCCATATAGCAAATCCAAAGACTGCTACAGAACCACCTGAAAGAACCAGGCTAAACAACCAGTTCCAAAAGGAGCTACTCAACGAGTTTTATATCACTTTGTACTAGACTCTAAAAACACCCCATTTAATTTAGGGTGACATGCCACTTAAAACATGAATATATATAAAACATATAGAAAACAACATAATAATACAATATAACTAACGAAAAGAAGGGGGGATTCGGAGGGATAAATGATAAAACTCACAACCATAAATTGAATTGTCACTCTATGCAAAATATATGTTAATGAGTCTATTTCCCCAGTACACATTTTGGTGATGAACCTGCTACCAATAGATGGAGCTGTATTGCACATGTCAAGGAACTTTCAACCAACAGATGGCGCTATGGCGTGTTACACAATGTCCATGTGTGTGACTGGGAAACGGTTACAATTTTTTTATTTTTTTTAAATCGTTCTTAAACAGCTCTTGTTTATTTTATAGAATTTAAAACGAAAATATTTCTTTGTAATTTTAGTTAATACATTTGCTTTATGTTTAAGAGTTAACATCTTGATGCTCCAAATATAAAAATTAAAATGCTAAGTGCTTGTTTGCTATTTAGAACCAGCAACACAGTATCATTGAATATATGGGCTATTAAAGGGACACTGTACCCAAATTTTTTTCTTTCATGGTTCAGATAGAGCATGCAATTTTAAGCAACTTTCTAATTTACTCCTATTATCAAATTTTCTTCATTCTCTTGGTATCTTTATTTTAAATGCAAGAATGTAAGTTTAGATTCCGGCCCATTTTTGGTGAACAAGGGTTGTACTTGTTGATTGGTGGATAAATTCATCCACTAATAAAAAAGTGCTGTCCAGAGTCTGAACCCCCAAAAAAGCTTAGATGCCTTCTTTTTTAAATAAAGATAGCAAGAAAACAAAGAAAAATTGATAATAGGAGTAAATTAGAAAGTTGTTTAAAATTGCATGCTCTATCTGAATCATGAAAGAAAAAATTTGGGTTCAGTGTCCCTTTAAGTTTTTTTTTTTGCTTTGTCCGCTTCTTGCATATTACCAACAACGATTGAACATAATTATTTTGCTGTACAACATGTATGCTGCATTCATTTTGGCTGACTGCCAGTTATGTGAATATGAATAATTGAGCTGTACAAATGATATGGACTTGCAGGGTTTGGCAGCCTTGAACCACCCATCCCTCTCAACCTTTTAGTCACACAAGTGATTGTACCTTTTTGGGGGGATTAATAGGTACAGACATGGACCCTTTGAGAGTTGGAAACATATTTGTACCTTATTTACCACTAAATGGTACATATTAGTTCCTTAAGGTGTAATTATGATCCATTGAGGGTACAACCACAGCAGTTGTACCCTAAGTGTTCACAAACGGACCCCAGCCGTACCCTTTTTTCTAAGAGTGTGGGATGTGCTGCTCTTAGCTCTCACTGCTGCTGTGATAGCTCTCATGTGAAGGTGCTAAGGAGGGACAGCCTTGGTAAAGTATTTATTTTACAAGCTCAGGGTGTTTTTGTTACTTATTACATTTGTGTTAAAAAGCCTTCATAAACAATGTTATATAATTATACTGAACACAATATTTATTTATGCTTTTGATTTCTGAGTGGCAGAAAATTGTGGTAGGAAATCAGAGTACACTGACAGCATTAAAAAAATGCCTGCATTATTTATAAAATACCATGTGCCATCTTTTTAAGCCATCTCTCTCTATCTTATCTAAAAAAAAGCCATATGCCTCCATTTTGTAACTAATAGTATTTTAACAATTACTTTAGGGACATGATTTCTATTTTAAATGATTGTGTAGGAACAACTTTTTTTTATCATAACATGTTTATGTATTATTTGTAAAACAGAAAATGACATGTACTTGCATCTTTTTGTGAATAAAGTAAATCATGTCCGCTTTCTAATGGGTTAATAGAGGAGACCAAAAAATAGCTAAAGGCCTAGCGGCTAGATTTAGAGTTTTGCGGCCAAAGGGGTGCGTTAGCTACGTGTGTTTTTTTCCCCCCGCACCTTTTAAATAACGCTGGTATTTAGAGTTCTCTTAAGGGCTGCGTTAGGCTCCAAAAAGGGAGCGTACAGGCATATTTACCGCCACTTCAACTCTAAATACCAGCGTTGCTTACGGTAGCGGCTAGCTGGAAAAACGTGCTCGTGCACAATTCCCCCATAGGAAACAATGGGGCAGTTTGGGCTGAAAAAAAACCTAACACCTGCAAAAAAGCAGCGTTCAGCTCCTAACGCAGCCCCAATGTTTCCTATGGGGAAACACTCTCTAAGTCTGCACCTAACACCCTAAAATGTACCCCGAGTCTAAACACCCCTAACCTTACACTTATTAACCCCTAATCTGCCGCCCCCGCTATCGCTGACACCTGCATATTATTATTAACCCCTAATCTGCCGCTCCGGACACCGCCGCAACCTACATTATAGCTATGTACCCCTAATCTGCTGCCCCTAACATCGCCGACCCCTATATTTTATTTATTCACCCCTAATCTGCCACCCCCAACGTCGCCGCTACCTACCTACACTTATTAACCCCTAATCTGCCGACCGGACCTCACCGCCACTATAATAAATGTATTAAACCCTAAACCGCCGCACTCCCGCCTCACAAACCCTAGAATAAATAGTATTAACCCCTAATCTGCCCCCCTTAACATCGCCGACAGCTAACTTCAAGTATTAACCCCTAATCTGCCGAATGGACCTCGCCGCTACTCTAATAAATGTATTAACCCCTAAAGCTAAGTCTAACCCTAACCCTAACACCCCCCTAAGTTAAATATAATTTTAATCTAACGAAATAAATTAAATCTTATTAACTAAAGTCTTCCTATTTAAAGCTAAATACTTACCTGTAAAATAAACCCTAATATAGCTACAATATAATGACTAATTATATTGTAGCTATTTTAGGATTTATATTTATTTTACAGGCAACTTTGTATTTATTTTAACTAGGTACAATAGCTATTAAATAGTTATTTACTATTTAATAGCTACCTAGTTAAAATAATTACAAAATTACCTGTAAAATAAATCCTAACCTAAGTTACAATTAAACCTAACACTACACTATCAATAAATAAATTAAATCAATTAACTACAAGTACCTACAATTAAATACACTAAACTAAATTACAAAAAAAACACTAAATTACAAAAAATAAAAAAGGATTACAAGAATTTTAAGCTAATTACACCTACTCTAAGCCCCCTAATAAAATAACAAAGCCCCCCAAAATGAAAAAATTCCCTACCCTAATCTAAATTAAAATAGTTAACAGCTCTATTACCTTACCAGCCCTTAAAAGGGCTTTTTGCGGGGCATGCCCCAAAGAAATCAGCTCTTTTGCCTGTAAAAAACCCACAATACCACCCCCCTGATCGGAACAGCCTATAGAATGCGAGCTCAGTCTGATTGGCTGATTGGATCAGCCAATCCGATTGAACTTGAATCTGATTGGCTGATTTAATCAGCCAATCAGATTTTTCCTACCTTAATTCCGATTGGCTGATAGAATCCTATCAGCCAATCGGAATTCGAGGGACGCCATCTTGGATGACGTCACTTAAAGGAACCTTCAGTCGTCGGTAGGAAGAGGATGTTCCGCGCCGGAGGTCTTGAAGATGGAGCCGCTCCTCGTCGGATGGATGAAGATAGAAGATGCCGCTTGGATGAAGATGTCTGCCGGTCCGGATGTCCTCTTCTGCCCGGATAGGATGAAGACTTCTACCGCTTCGGATGTCTTCTTTTGGTCCATCGATGCTCGGCTGAGTGAAAGGATTACTTTCTGTTATAATTTTTAAGCTAAACAACTAACATATTAAAGTTAATAAACATTAATTAAAACCTACTGACATATATTTACTCCAAAACGAAGTTTCATAACGTTCTAAAAGTTATATCTTTTATTCGCTGATGATGTCACGTTATCCTGCCCACTATTTTCAGCACTGCATGTTCAAAATACTTAAACCAATAACTTTGTGTTTAAAGCGCCATTTTAAAACCTTGGTATTGTAAACGGATTGGTACAGAGCAAAGGATACCCACAGAGTGGGTTTGGAAAACAATTAAATTTGCAGATAAGATTTCTGATATACGGTAGAGATATGTTAATGAAATGCTATTGATAAAAAGCGTATTTGGGGTAGTTAGTTAGTAACAGGCATAGAAAATATTTACTTACAGTGGCCCTTGAAGACGACTCAAGGTAGGGAGATCTTCAGGGGGGTAGTGTTAGGTTTATTTAAGGGGGTTTGGGGTAGAATAAGGGTATGTGGGTGGTGGGTTGTAATGTTGGGGGGTGGTATTGTGGGGGGTTTTACAGGAAAAAGAGCTGATTTCTTTGGGGCATGCCCCGCAAAAAGCCCTTTTAAGGGCTGGTAAGGTAATAGAGCTGTTAACTATTTTAATTTAGATTAGGGTAGGGAATTTTTTTGGGGGGGCTTTGTTATTTTATTAGGGGGCTTAGAGTAGGTGTAATTAGCTTAAAATTCTTGTAATCTTTTTTTATTTTTTGTAATTTAGTGTTTGTTTTTTTGTAATTTAGTTTAGTTTATTTAATTGTAGTTAATTTATTTAATTTATTTATTGATAGTGTAGTGTTAGGTTTAATTGTAACTTAGGTTAGGAATTATTTTACAGGTAATTTTGTAATTATTTTAACTAGGTAGCTATTAAATAGTTAATAACTATTTAATAGCTATTGTACCTAGTTAAAATAAATACAAAGTTGCCTGTAAAATAAATATAAATCCTAAAATAGCTACAATATAATTATTCGTTATATTGTAGCTACATTAGGGTTTATTTTACAGGTAAGTATTTAGCTTTAAATAGGAAGACTTTATTTAATAAGAGTTAATTTATTTCGTTAGAATAAAATTATATTTAACTTAGGGGGGTGTTAGGGTTAGGGTTAGACTTAGCTTTAGGGGTTAATACATTAATTAGAGTAGCGGCGAGGTCCGGTCGGCAGATTAGGGGTTAATAAGTGTAGTTAGGTAGCGGCGACGTTGGGGGGGGCAGATTAGGGGTTAATAAATATAATATAGGGGTCGGCGGTGTTAGTGGCAGCATATTAGGGGTACATAGGTATAATGTAGGTGGCGACGGTGTGTAGTCGGCAGATTAGGGGTTAAAAAAAATATTATAGTGGCGGCGATGTGGGGGGACCTCGGTTTAGGGGTACATAGGTAGTTTATGGGTGTTAGTGTACTTTAGAGCACAGTAGTTAAGAGCTTTATGAACCGGCGTTAGCCCAGAAAGCTCTTAACTACTGACTTTTTTCTGCGGCTGGAATCTTGTAGGTAGAGGGTCTACTGCTCACTTCAGCCAAGACTCTAAATACAGGCGTTAGGAAGATCCCATTGAAAAGATAGGATACGCAATTTACGTAAGGGGATCTGCGGTATGGAAAAGTTGCGGCTTGGAAGTGAGCATTAGACCCTTTCCTGGCTGACTCTAAATACCAGCGGCCGGTAAAAAGCAGCGTTAGGACCCCTTAATGCTGCTTTTGACGGCTAACGCAGAACTCTAAATCTAGGCGTAGGTTTCTCTGAAAGGGGGATAAACTAAAAAAAATCTCTATTATGCATACAAATGTACAGAATTTTCCTTTTCACATAAAAATTTTTTAACATGTTTCAGCAAAACCATTTAAATTAATACAGTCAATAAAAGGACATGTAGGGTTGTGCACAACTGATTTCTAAAGGTTTATAGTTCTATGGGGTTGATAAGGACGACTGCCACAGCTGTAATGGTGATCAGGGAAATGACTCCACAGCATGAAAAGTAGTTTTATTTATGAGAAGAGCATCTATTTAATACAACAGCAAGGATTTTTGCCAGAGAAATAAGGTTCCCAGTTTATTCTAATAAAGTGATTATTTTAATAACAAAGCGATTTTCACAAGAAATCTACTCTTTAAAAATCCATTTGTCTAGCTGAAATCCAACTCGCTTATAATGAAACATCACATTACTTAACCAGAATCAAACTTTCCACTGAAGTTTAAAAAAAACAAAAAAACAAACAGATTTGTCTTCTCCCCAGAATCCCTAGGAAGCTGTGTGTTGTGAAGCATAAGTAGCAGTGTGTTGCCTAAAGGTGCTGAAAAATATTGCTTCAGTGTTTCTTAAAGGGACAGCCTAGTCAAAATTAAACTTTCATGATTCAGAGCATGCAATTTTAAGCAACTTTCTAATTTACTCCTATTATCAATTTTTCTTCGTTCTCTTGGTATCTTTATTTGAATGTAAGTGTAGGAGCTGGCCTTTTTATGATTCAGCACCTGGATAACGCTTGCTGATTGGTGGCTACATTTAGACACCAATCAGAAAGTGCTACCCAGGTGCTGAACTAAAAATGGGCCGGCTCCTTTACTTTACATTCCTGCTTTCAAGTAAAGATACCAAGAGAACTAAGAAAAAATGATAATAGCAGTAAATTAGAAAGTTGCTTAAAATTGCATGCACTATATGAATCATGAAACTTTAATTTTGACTAGACTATTCATTTAATGGTAAAAATATGTTTTAAAGAATCTTAGCAACAGCATTATAAGCATGTGATAAAACATTCCAAATGGATCTAGTACTACCAACAGTCTATTAAAGCAGTATAGATAAAATATAAAGCATATTTCAGATGCATGATAGGCACTTCCAGTATCTGCAGAAAAAAAATAATAAACAATAACAAAATTAGATTTATTTATTTTTTTGCTATAAATCAACGACTGCATATTATTGTGCATCTATATAAACAGTATAGCTATTTTTTCTTTTTGTTTATTAATCTTTGTTTCTTTGTGTCTGTGTGTGTATCTGAGTATTTCTATGCGCTAGTACATAGCTTATATTGCATTGATGAAGGGATAGGGAAAGGAACAGCTGCCAGTACCCAAGATGGCTGCACATAGGTAGAGGGGGGAGGTTTAGAGCTGTTTGGGGGGATCAGGGAGGTTGGGGGCTAAGGGGGCTAAGAGGCGATCCAACACTGCAGAATAAATTTTAAAAAAAATTAAAAAAATTATATATTAAAAAAGCCTTTTATTTTAGTACTGGCAGACTTTCTGCAAGTTCTTAAGATGGCGGTGACAATTGTGAGGTAGGGGAGGGAAGAGAGCTGTTTGAAGGGGGTCAAGGAGGGATTAGGGTGTGGGATACATCATGTGGGAGGCTGATCTCTACACTAAAGCTAAAATTCACCCTACAAGCTACCTAATTAACCCCTTAACTGCTGGGCATAATACAAGTGTGGTGCGCAGCAGCCCAAAGCCATAAATGTCTGCTATTTCTGAACAAAGGGGACCCCAGAGAAGCATTTACAACCATGTGTGCCATAATTACACAAACTGTTTGTAAATAATTTCAGTGAGAAACCTAAAGTTAGGGAAAAAGTTAACAATTATTTTT
The DNA here is from genome assembly GCF_027579735.1 of Bombina bombina. Classification (NCBI taxonomy): domain Eukaryota; kingdom Metazoa; phylum Chordata; class Amphibia; order Anura; family Bombinatoridae; genus Bombina; species Bombina bombina. Next base: position 638,167,740 of record NC_069500.1, on the reverse strand, counting down.
TTTATTTGATCGCATTTGGCAGTAAAATGGTGGCATGAAATATACCAAAATGGGCCTAGATCAATACTTTGGGTTGTCTACTACACTACACTATAACTAAAATTAACCCTACAAGCTCTCTTCAAGCTACCTAGTTAACCCCTTCACTGCTGGGCATAATACAAGTGTGGTGCGCAGTGGCATTTAGCGGACTTATAATTACCAAAAAGCAATGCCAATGCCATAAATGTCTACTATTTCTGAACAAAGGGGATCCCAGAGAAGCATTTACAACCATGTGTGCGGCGTGCCATAATTCCACAAGCTGTTTGTAAATAATTTCAGTGAGAAACCAAAAGTTTGTGAAAAAGTTAACAATTTTTTTTTATTTAATCGCATTTGGCAGTAAACTGGTGGCATGAAATATACCAAAATGGGCCTAGAGCAATACTTTTGGTTGTCTACTAAAAAAATATATACATGTGAAGGGTTATTCAGGGATTCCTGACAGATATCAGTGTTACAATGTAACTATTGCTAATTTTGAAAAAAAAAATGGTTTGGAAATAGCAAAGTGCTACTTATTTCCCTATAACTTGCAAAAAAAGTAAAGAACATGTAAACATTGGGTATTTCTAAACTCAGGACAAAATTTAGAAACTATTTAGCATTGGTGTTTTTTGGTGGTTGTAGATGTGTAACAGATTTTGAGGGTCAAATTTAGAAAAAGTGTGTGTTTTTTCAATGTTTTCATCATATTTTATAAAAAATAATATATTAAATTAGAATAGATGATGAAAATAATGGTATCTTTAGAAAGTCCATTTAATGGCTAGAAAAATGGTATATAATATGTGTGGGTACAGTAAATAAGTTAGAGGAAAATTACAGTTAAACACAGCAGAAATGTAAAAATAGCCCTGGTCCCAAATGGAAAGAACATTTTAAAATGGTCTGGTCACTAAGGGGTTAAATATTCAACAATTGAACCTCTATCTTGTTCATATCTTTGTCTATCTGACTCTGATACTAACCAGTGTCTCACCAGCCACTGACCTCACCGCACGTCACTGGCTTATTATTACTATTATTATTATTATACTTTATTTATGAAGCACCATCATATTCCGCAGCGCTGTCCATGGATACAGATCATTTAAATAAAACAATAGTATAAAACTTCTAAGACTAAGAGACAGGACAGAATTTACAAACACATACAGGAGGAATCAAGGGCCCTATTCCTGTGGGAACTTACAATCTAGAAGGCTTCTACTAATGTCTTTTTTTAAACAGTAAAGCAAACACAGGGAAATCTGAATCCCCTTTATGCTTGTTTAATTAAATTTGTAACTCATCAATATTATTCCTGACAGCAGTCAACAATTCATACTTGTAATGTAACAACAAATGCAGTAACCATATAGAACACTCAGAGAGCACTTCATTCCATGATGTTATGAAATCTTTGTCCTTAATGTCAAAGGTGAGAAATTTAAGACCTCTGCGTATCACCTGTATTGTTATGTATCATTCTAAAGCCCAAATGTCCTACTGCAGTTTGGCTACTCTGATAAGAGAGGCTTCCATGGCTTCAAAAAGAGAGGTCAAGGTAAAGTCTGCTTTATCCTCAGAGAATATTCAGTCCAATTCTTGTGCTACTCAGTATCTAGCTGTAGCTGGAAGTAGTGAATAGAACTGAGAAGAACCTTCCATGATTAAGCAAATTCCCTAAGGGAGCTGAAAAAGGTTAGCCAGTATAATTGTAATAACAAAAGTAAAAAAATAGAGTGTAACCAGTTGCCAAGATAAGGGAAAGTCCAAACAAAAGTCACTTCAAATGTATAACAGTTTGGCCCCTAATAAAGTCTCAAAACTCTTCATATTCATATACAGTGCTCTATAATAATACTAATCACAGCATTCACTCCAATGACTTATATAGTAAATCCGGAGCCCCTGGCGAAACTTAGCTGTTCCAGTCCTGTTCGTGCGGAGGTCAAGACTGCATCGATCCTAGGAAAGTGTTCTTATAAAAAGATTGTGCATATTTGGATAATGGATGTGAATTGGAAAGTTATTTGAAATTGTGTGCTCTATCTGAATCATTTTTTTACTTTAGCGGTCTTTAAAATTCACTGTGTTAAAATTCACTGTGTTGCAAAAGATCTGTATAAAAATAAATGTGTTAAAGGGACAGTCAAGTCCAAAAAAACTTTCATGACTTAAATAGGTCATGTAATTTTAAACAACTTCCCAATTTACTTTTATCACCAATTTTGCTTTGTTCTCTTGGTATTCTTAGATAAAACCTAAAACTAGGAGGTTCATATGCTAATTTCTTAGACCTTGAAGACTGCCTCTGATCTGAATGCATGTTGACCACTAGAGGGCATTAGTTCATGTGTTTCATATAGATAACATTGAGCTCATGCACGTGAAGTGACCTAGGAGTGAGTACTGATTGGCTAAAATGCAAGTCTGTCAAAATAACTGAAATAAGGGGGCAGTTAGCAGAAGCTTAGATACAAGGTAATTACAGAGGTAAAACGTGTATTAATATAACAGTGTTGGTTATGCAAAACTGGGGAATGGGTAATAAAGGGATTATCTTTCTTTTTAAACAACAAGAATTCTGGTGTTGACTGTCCCTTTAAAAGCATTTAGGTAGAAAACATGCACTGTTTTATAGATCTGGCTGGGACACACCCCTTGGAAAGGTTCTTGAAACTCATTTATTTAACTTTTTTGCTGTGACCAATTAGAAATAGATATAAAACAGCTCCTGCATATATACACCAATAAATTCCCAGCATACAAGAGTGTCAGGGATCCGCATTCCAGGGAATGCACTTCAGCTTTCCTGAGGTGTGTGTTAATACTACAATATTTAGAGTTAAATTACAGGAAAACCAGGCAAAATAAATCATGGAAGTACATTGCAAATTTACACCTAGATTATGAGTTTTGCGTTAGAGGCTATGCGGTGCTAACAAGCAGTTTTGTCTCTCCGCTCACTTACATACAGCGCTGGTATTATGAGTTTTCAGAAACCCGTCGTTAAAAGACAAAAAGTGAGCATTGAGCAAAATTTAGCTCCAAATCTCACTCCAATATCAGCGCTGCTTAAAGGGGCACTGAATCCAAATGTTTTCTTTTGTGATTCAGATAGAGAATGAAATTTTAAACAACTTTCTAATTTACTCCTATTATCACATTTTCTTCATTCTCTTGGTATCTTCATTTGAAAAGCAAGAATGTAAGTTTAGATGCCGGCCCATTTTTGGTGAACAACCTGGGTTGTTCTTGCTGATTGGTGGATTCATTTAACCGACCAATAAACAAGTGCTGTCCAGAGTTCTGAACCAAAAACTAAAAAACTAGCTTAGATGCCTTCTTTTTCAAATAAAGATAGCAAGAGAATGAAGAAAAATTGATAATAGGAGTAAATTAGAAAGTTGCTTAAAATTGCATGCTCTATCTGAATCACAAAAGAAAAAATTTGGGTTCAGTGTCCCTTTAAGTCAGCGGTGAGCTGGTGTAACGTGCTCGTGCACGATTTCCCCATAAGAATCAACAGGGAGAGCCGGCTGAAAAAAAGTCTAACACCTGCAAAAAAGCAGCATATAATTCACTAACGCAGCCCCATTGATTCCTATGGGGAAACGTATTTTATGTTTACACCTAACACCCTAACATGAGCCCCAAGTCTAAACACCCCTAATCTTACACTTATGAACCCATAATCTGCTGCCCCCAACATCGCCGACACCTACATTATATTTATTAACCCCTAATCTGCCGCCCCCAATGTCGCCGCCACCTACCTACACTTATTAACCCCTAATCTGCCGCCCCCAACGTTGCTGCCACTATAATAAACATATTAACCCCTAAACCGCCACACTCCCACCTCGCAAACATTAGTTAAATATTATTAACCCCTAATCTGCCGTCCCTAACATCGCCGCCACCTACCTACATTTATTAAGCCCTAATCTGCCGCCCCCAACGTCGCCGCCACTATATTAAAGTTATTAACCCCTAAACCTAAGTCTAACCCTAAACCTAACACCCACTAACTTAAATATAATTTAAATAAATCTAAATAAGTATTCCTATCATTAACTAAATTATTCCTATTTAAAACTAAATACTTACCTATAAAATAAACCCTAAGCTAGCTACAATATAACTAATAGTTACATTGTAGCTATCTTAGAATTTATTTTTATTTTACAGGCAAGTTTGTATTTTTTTTAACTAGGTAGAATAGTTACTAAATAGTTATTAACTATTTATTAACTACCTAGCTAAAATAAATACAAATTTACCTGTAAAATAAAACCTAACCTAAGTAACACTACACTATAATTAAATAAATTAACTAAATTAAATACAATTACCTAAATTAAATTAAATTAGCTAAAGTACAACAACAAAAAAACACTAAATTACAGAAAATAATAAACAAATTACAGAAATTTAAACTAATTACACCTAATCTAATAGCCCTATTAAAATAAAAAAGCCCCTCCAAAATAAAAAAAACCCTAGCCTAAACTAAACTACCAATAGCCCTTAAAAGGGCCTTAAATTAATCAGCTCTTTTACCTGTATGCGGTATTATTTGTTGAAACTGTCACGATTTGTAAGCGGGTTTTTAGCAATTACTGTGCATCTGTTTACTTTATGAAAATTCTACATACAGAGACAGGAAAGGTAAGACAGCTACAGTTTACATCAGCCATGCAGTAGTATTAAATAGCAATAGTGCATGCTCCACACCACACCTTTATAAACATGGAAAAGAACGCTTTTCCGGTCCTATACAAACATAAATTACTTGTAAAATAATAATAATAATGTGCTGCATATAAATGTGGGTGTGTTAGTGCAGACAGAACGTTCTGCTGAAAGAAAGTGAGGGGGGGGTGCCATATGAGTGTCTCAATGAAATGAGCGCACAGGGACGAGAGGATCCTGTACAAGTGCTGCAGTTCAAGCTTTTGGGAGACGTCAGAGAAGGAGGAGTCAGGTGGCCATTTCAAAACAGCCAGATGAGATCTAGTAAGTGTATTTTCTGACAAAGTTTATTTAGATAAAAATTGGGCTAGAGTTTGATGTAAAGATTGTTAATTAACTAATCTAAATAAGTAACAGTAATTTTTGGGTTGACTGTCCCTTTAACTCCGCTTTTTATTATCTTTTATTAAAAAATCAAATTGAATAGATTCATAACACACACCTTCTGAGTTATTTTTAGTACTGGTCAAAATTGAACTCACTTCATAGCGACGTATAGGTTGGGATGGAACATTAATTTTTACACTCAATCCACTGTTATTTCACCTCCCTATTTGCTCAGTCCCCACCTGATCGCTAAGTTCATATCGTATTTTATATGTACTAAAGCCTCTCTGTGGCGCTCCTTCTACCCCTCCTTCTTTCGTAGTGCATTGTTCTTGTGTAGTCACTCAAATTAGTGTCTTACCAACGAATAACTCAGAGAACACAGAGCTGCATCTAGTCACTAACTGTTTATTATCCTAACTGAACTTGTTACCATATATGGTAGAAACACCAACAGCCAATCAACATTCTGTATGCAAATTGACAAACACATCACATGACATGTTAATAACATTACATTTCCTTTTTTATGAAATGTTAGAATATCAAATTTATATTTTATATTGTAGGTCCAGAATGTTTCTAGGTTTTACCATACGACCAGAACGTGTGAATTGAAAACCTGCTGTGCATGTTTCAGTGTTGTCAGTGTCTTCTTTCAGTTGTTCTGGGATTGCAGGTGTATTTGTGGTTGTGCTGGGATTCTCAAGGGTTGGCTCATGTGCTTCTAGTTGCGATTATTTAGTTTTCATCAGGTGTCGTCGGTTGCGACGGAGAACTTGATCATTGCTGGTGCGGATGAGGTAAGATCTTTGTGTGTCTGCAGGCTGCAGAATAGTGGCAGTCACCCATTGACCACTGGCTTGCTGAAAACAAATAGCATTGTCTTGTGTCAATGTGGACAAAGGCTAAAGGTTAAAAATAAAGTGGTAAATATGGATAGGGTGTCCATGTTAGATACTAATAATAAACCCAAAAAAAAGGTTATGCAGCGGGATTCGGAGTTTAAGGAGAACATAAGATTCATTACCACATATAGTCAGGGGAGTAGGGAGATAGAAAATATTCTGAAAAAGCACTGGAAAGTGCTTACCCTAGACCCAATACTAAGTAGGGTCTTACCTGATAGACCGACTGTGACTTTCAGGAAAAATAAGGATCTCAAAAACATACTAGCACCTTCTAAATTTAAAGGAACACCAAAACCGATATCCACTGATAAAAAACATTGGCTAAGTAGAACTAATGGTACCTGGCCTTGTGGTATAAAAAATTGCAATATGTGCAATCGTATCATCAAGGGTGACACCTTTAAAGATGCAAAGGGCCAAAAATCATACAAAGTGCAACACAAATTTTCCTGCAAATCCTCTTTTGTAGTATATTTGCTCATGTGCGAATGCCATTGCGTCTATGTAGGGCGTACCAAAAGAATCATAAAGAACAGGTTTAGTGAACATCTCAATAATATTAAGAACAAAGTAGACAACCACCCCTATCATTTTATAAACCAACATAATGCCAATAATTCTGAATTAAGAATTATGGTGTTAGATTAGATTGCTCCTACAGAGTGCAAAAACAGGCTCATGAGTCCCCGCCAACGTGAAACCTATTGGATTCACAAACTCCAAAGTCTAAATACTTCCAGTGTTAAAGGTTTAAACATCGATTTAGATTTACAAGCCTTTATGTAGTAACCCATCTATACAGAATGAAGTTGCTTTCTGAGTCATCCCTCTTATACTTTTAAATTTCAAATTTGTTATAGATAAACATAAAAAAAAAATGTTTTAGATTTATTAATTCCATATCTAGATTGTTCTCATTTTAGTATGTATTTTTCACTCGGTATTTTACATTCATATTTATTACCCATTATTTCATATTGGTATATATAAGAATTTATTCAATCGATTTAATTTTAAATTCATATTTTTCGTATTAATTGTAAATTGTCAGCTCTCAGTATAAATATACCCTGGTAATGAGTACACATTCAAGGAGGTTTTAACATTATAATATCGACATGTAGATGAGATATCAAAGAATTCTTTGCTAAAATTTCATTGAAATTTCATTAAGTACCAAATAGATTGTAAATAATGCTTGTTTCACTTTTTTATACAAATTTTAATCAAATGAGTATGCTTTTTATTTGTTATTAATTAATTTCAAATTGTAATGTACCATGTTTATAGTTGATTCTATGAATGAATACTCTTAATGTATGTTACATATGTATTTGATCCAGTGGATACTACAAAAAAAGACCAGACCGGTGTTATAGGAATGTGCAGCCTCGCTTTCAGGTCATTGACAAACTTACAGCCAATGAAATCATCTCCTCAGGAGGCGCGCCTGACCCGGGTCTTTTAAAAGGATCCACAACTATACAGTGCTATACTTCCTCTTGAAAAAGTCAGGTCGCAGCCTGAAGAAGCGCGTTGAGGCCGCACTAACACCTCATCCGGGACACTGCAACTCTGGTGTTGACTACAGAGTATGCCCCGACACGGCGAGTCCCCTCACGGCCTTCCGGAAGCTTTCCAGAGGACACAGCCGACAGGGTGACGGAGAACACACCCACAAGCATCAGAAGTAAAGGACCCGAACTTGGTGATAGTGCTTTTTAACTTTGTTAATTTTGTACATGTGTTTTATACACTTTGATTTCTGTTCCATTAAATACGGTGTTACACTTAGAGTGGGATGCGCTCTGTGTCTTCTTTTGTCTTTTGGACAAAGGCTGTGCAGTGCGATTATAGTAATGTCTTTGTTTAGCTTGTTTATGTTCTCTTTTGGCACGCACACATTTTTGATCAACTACCTGAGGCTGCAGTTGTTCCCCAGTTGTAGGTAGGATAGAACGTAGACGTCTACGCATGAGCAATTGGGAGGGAGACTTGAATCCATCCACAGGGGTATTCCTGTGTTCCAGCAGGCTGAGGTACAGGTCCTTTCCTTCAGTTTTTGCTTTGTTTAGTATGGTCTTTGCTGTTTGCACTGTCTTTTCTGCAAGACCATTGCTTTGTGGATGGTGGCGACTGGATGTTACATGTGCAAAGTCCCAAAGAACTGCAAAGTTTTCAAAGTCACCTGATTTATATTGCGGACCATTATCTGAAATTACCTTTTCAGGAATAACATGTCTTGCAAATATAGCCTTTAGCTTGCGGATTATGGTCGCTGATGTGGTTGAGTGGAGTCTTTCCAATTCAAAAAATCTGCTGTAGTAATCAATAGTGATTAAGTAGTCCTGACCATTCCACATAAAAAGATCTGTTGCAATGATTTGCCATATACGCTCTGGAATCTGATGAGAGATCATGGGCTCTTTAGGGTTAGACTTTCGGTGTTAGGGCATTTTTCGACCATATCCTCAATTTGTTTGTTCATTCCTGGCCAAAATAATATGTCTCTGGCCCTTTGCTTACTCCTCTCAATTCCCATATGCCCAGTGTGTATACGCTCTAGCATGTTTGGCCTCAGCACACCTGGGACAATGATTTTCTCGCCTTTGAATAGGATCCCTTAAATCTCTGAAATTTCATCTCTGTGATTCCAGTATTCAATAAGGCTGGAAGAACATCTTTTCCTTAAGTTAGGCCACCCAGATTTGATTATGTTTTTCAGCATAATAAGTTGAGGATCCTGTTCTGTAGCTGTTCGAATGTTAGACAGTTTCCTGTCACTAATAGGGAGATTGGTTATGACTGTGTGAATCTGTGCATCCATTCCTTCATTCAGTGATTCTAGTCTGTATGGTATTGATTTCCTGGACAGGGTGTCGGCTATTGGAATATCTTTTCCTGAACGATGTACTATTTCAAAGTCATACCTCTGTAGCTGCAAGATCATTTCCTGAAGTAGTGGCGGTGCAGCTGCAAGGGGTTTCTTCATTATGGGTATTAAAGGTTTGTGGTCAGATTCAACAGCAATCTTTCTGCCATAGACATACGTGTGAAAACGTTTGCATCCAAACACCACAGCATATAACTCCTCAATATGAGCATAGTTTTCTTCTGTTGGTGTGAGAGATTTAGAAGCATAGGCAATTGGCTTACCTTCTTGGAGCAATACAGCACCTAGGCCACTCTTTGACGCATCAACCTGCAGGCAGAGCTCTTTGCTAGGATCGTAGTAACATAGAATGGGACCAGGTTCCTTTGTATTCAGCTCTTTTATTTTATCAAATGCTTTTTCTTGAGTTTCGTCCCATACAAACTCATTTGTCTGTTTCAGAAGCTGCGTCAATGGCGCATTAATCTCAGATAAGTTTGGTGCGAACTTGGACAGATAATTAACCATACCTAGGATGGTCTCCAGCTCTGACTTGTTCTTGGGAGGACGCATATCTTTTATGGCATTTATCTTCTCCGAATCAGGTTTGATGCCTTCGCGTGTTAGCTTGTGCCCAAAATAACTGACCTCTGAGACACATTGTAGAAGTTAACAGCAGCACCAAATTGTGGATATTTCAATAACTTTTAATTAGAGACATCATAAGAAAACAAACAACGTTTCGGTCAGCACCTGACCTTAATCATGTTGTATACACATATGCTCAGAACCACCCTTTATATAGCCACAAGAGGTGGGGTTTCTACTACCTGTGTAGGTGTTGCACTTTTTTATTAACCCCTTCTATACAGATCAGGATACATTTCTCCATACTCCCTCTAGTGGTTAAAGCACATCTCATCTTATCAATCTATATTAACCTGAAAAACACAATATGCATCAATATTAAAATCAATAATGGTTCAAAAGATTACAGTTCACAGAAAATTACAGTACAAAAAATTATCCCTTCATATCTACAACAGTATTCAATTTACAGTATTTCAAAAAGGAAGTATCTAATTATTTTCATAACCAGACCTTCTTACAAAGTAACTTGCCAGTCTATCTCCCTATTCATTCCTAGTGGGATTAATGTTTGTAAAGTATAGATCCAATATGTTTCCCTACAATGTAAATAAAGAGTAAGCCCAGCACTCACCATCAGACTTCCGGTGCACGCTGCAGGGGTTCATGCACTAACCCAATAGATAACAGCTTGTAGAAGTAAACAGCAGCACCAAATTGTGGATACTTCAATAACTTTTAATTAGAGACATCATAAGAAAACAAACAACGTTTCGGTCAGCACCTGACCTTAATCATGTTGTATACACATATGCTCAGAACCACCCTTTATATAGCCACAAGAGGCGGGGTTTCTACTACCTGTGTAGGTGTTGCACTTATTATTAACCCCTCCTATACAGATTATGATACATTTCTCCATACTCCCTCTAGTGGTTAAAGCACATCTCATCTTATCAATCTATATTAACCTGAAAAACACAATATGCATCAATATTAAAATCAATAATTGTTCAAAAGAGTACAGTTCACAGAAAATTACAGTACAAAAAATGATCCCTTTATATCTACAACAGTATTCAATTTACAGTATTTCAAAAAGGAAGTATCTAACTTTTTTCATAACACATATCACACTTTTCTCTGGGTTAAGGCGTACTCCTTTTTCACGGGTTCTCTTCAGTACGGTATGCAAGTTTGCATCATGTTCCTCTTTTGTTTTTCCAAACACGAGTATGTCGTCAAAAATGGCTGTCACCCCCTCAAGCCCTTCATAAGTCTCATCAATCTTTCTCTGAAATTCGTCTTGAGCTAAAATCAGTCCAAAGGGTAAATGGAGAAATCTGTACCTTCCGGCCACTGTATTAAATGTTGTTAGCTTGTATGATTCTTTTGAGAGTTTGATCGCCCAGTATACAGATTTTGCATCCAGTATACTGAAGAATTGTGCTCCAGCAAGTTTTGGAGTGATGTCATCCAGAGTTGGAAGAGGGTAATGTGGCCTCTTGATTGCTTTATTCAAGTCTCTGGGATCTAAACAAACCCTGAGTTTTCCAGTGCAGGGTTTTTCCACAACTACCAGGGCATTGACCCAGTCAGTGGGTTCAAGCACTTTAACAATAATCTCTGATTTTTCCATATTGTCTAGCTCCTCCTTGAGGTGACTACGCAGCATGAATGGAATTCTCCTGGGTGGGTATACAACAGGGACGGCTGTGGGGTGTAGGTGTATAGTGCATTCACCTGGAAACTGTCCAATGCTTTGAGAAACATCAGAAAATTCCTGTATTATAGTACAGGGTTTATCTACATCTGCGCAACCTGAGAAGACAAGCTTAATTAACCCCATGTCTAGACATGCTCTCAAACCAAGTATAGGTGGGGCGTGTGTGTTGGCAATGTAGAATTCAAGCACAGTTTTAGTGTCTTTGTATTTACATTTTAACTGACAGGTCCCTTTAACATCAAGCGGCTCACCACCATAGCCTGTAAGACGGTGTGCTGTGGGCTTCAGTGCTACAGTACTGAAGAGATTTTTAAATCTGTTGGTAGGAATTATATTTACCTGAACACCAGTATCTAATTTAAATTTGACTTTATCTGCTTGTGCACCTAACTCAATTTCTGCGAAAGCCTGTTCACATTCTTTGTCTTTGTGCTCTTTGTTAACTGCATCAATAAACAGTTCATCCAGCTCTTCAATATTTGTGTTTTGAACTGTATGTACAGTTTTACGTGTATCTGGCGGCCTTGACTTACATGCCTTTGCAAAGTGGTTAAATTTATTGCATATTTTGCCCTGACGTCCTTTTGCAGGGCACGTGTCTTCCTGGCTGTGTTGAAGAGCACAACGACTGCATAGCCTGTCTTTAGTGATGCTCCTGTCACTTCCTTTCACAGTTGTCCAATGCTTTTGCTGGGCTGATGCTGTTTTTTTACTAAACACTGCATGAGCTGACTGGCTCTGGGTTGCCATTGCATGTGAGTTTATTGTCTTAAGCTGCTCTTGTGCAATTTCGTGCGACCGGGCTATATCAATGGCTTTTTCAAGTGTCAGATCAGCACCCTGATTAAGTAATTTCTCTCTGACTTTTGGAGAATTAGTGGCAAAAACAATGCGGTGTCGTACCATCTCATCACTGTTAACATATCCACAGTCTTTTACAAGCAATTTAAGCTCTGTTACAAAATGTTCAAATGTCTCATGTTCCCCCTGCATTTTTTCATGAAACTTGTATCTTGCAAAGATTGGATTAGCTTTGGGCATAACATATTCCTCAAATTTGTCATAATAAGACTTCAACTTTTTAGACTCCTCAAATGTTAATTTCCAAGTATTATAACATCTCTCCTTTTTTCACCTACTCGGAGAAGCAAGTAGCTGCACAAGTTTTCCTCAGGCTTGTCACAGAGAGGGCCAGACAATATGAGCTGTACATGCTGGCGAAATCTCCTCCATACATCTGGTAAATTTTTTGAGTTCCAATCCATCTGTGGCATAGGCACACCTGATAAATCCATTTTGCAGAAAGAAACCAGTTTCTGACACCATGTATTGTTCTTGTATAGTCACTCAAATTAGTGTCTTACCAAGGAATAACTCAGAGAACACAGATCTGCATCTAGTCACTAACTGTTTATTATCCTAACTAAACTTGTTACCATATATGGTAGAAACACCAACAGCCAATCAACATTCTGTATGCAAATTGACAAACACATCACATGACATGTTAATAACATTACAGGTATTAGTCGTTAAGTGACACAAAGCTTATTTTTTATATTTTTTCTTTGTTTTTATTTAACATGGAAATCCCCATTAGATTTTGAATAATGAATAACAAATAACGAGAAAGTGTCTAACTTCAGGTGGGCACATTACAATAAGTTATGACAATTAAAAAGAGAAAATCAGGGAGCAAGTAATGACGGTTTGCTAGCACTTTACCAGTAGACAGCCCATGACGCTGACTCAGCGTGGCGCTCTGCTAGTGGGAGGGTTCTCAGTAACTGCTCCTTGCTAATACCGTGCTCATTAACTAGAGAAATAATTGTCATGAACGGAAACCATTGTCATGAACGGCAGACCTTCTTGAGACACAATTCAAGCAACGCTAAATGACCTTATACTCATGTTTCTGTAGTAGCGCAATTTATGTATTTTAATAAGATGCCTGTAGGGCTTTTTGTAATTAGCGAGCATGATACTGATTAGCTGCAATGAAAGCTACTTTAACTCAATGAACTCTACCTAATATTTCTGTTTCACTATAATTTACATAATCACAAGAAACTGTGTGAAATTGATCATGGAGAAAACCTCTCAACATTCATAATAGTAATATATTCTTACTTGCTAGCACCTCCCTAGTGGCACAACGTGATCGTATAGTGGTTAGTACTCTGTGTTGTGGTTGCAGCAACCTTGGTTCAAATTGGAGTCATGGTAGGATTGAAAGTCTCCTAGTACGGCAAACGGGAGAGCTTTTGGAAACCTGTTCTATTATTATTTTCCGTATGTGATATATATAATATATATATATATATATATATATATATATATATATATATATATATATATATATATATATATATATATATATATATATATATATATATATATATATATAAAAACTTTTTTTATTTGTTTTATTTATTTATTTAAATAAAGACCATACTGCAGAACAAAATAAATAGGACGTGCATAATTGTTGAACTGTATACATTTTATTTATGCTGGTAACACCTGCAAATTGCTGCAATTAAAGAAGGGAAAATATTAACATTATAGATCACTGGGACATGCAACAAGAATAACTAAATAGATTAGTTTGCAAATTACTAGAGTTAAAGTGAATGTAAATTTTGATGCTAAAGTGCCCGTTTTTTAAAAATTCGATTAAAAACTGGGACACTTTTGTCATGAGATGCAAGACATATGAAGGACCCAGCAATGATGGTACAACTCTATTTTATTACAGAGCACAGAAACAGATACATCTAGTCAGGTTGATTTCACTAACTAACTGCGACACAGACTACCGGACCTAAGCCCCGCTCCCAATTAGTGACATCACATCCTGCTCTCATCACATCTTCCCCTTTTTCAAAGGCGAAGCATACATTTGAATATAACAAATAACAAGGTATACGAACAGAGTACACAACAACATTTTTTTTCCGAACAATATATAAACAAATAGGTTCAGAAAATATAAACACATAAATTACATCCTGACTTGGACATCGGGGTAGACTACCCTAGTACACAGTGACCATGGGATTATTCTGCCCATACTTCCGGTCACTGTTCTAGCTAAAGTCAGTCCCTATATCACTCTTCCGCTTGATGTAACTTTGCATGAACTGTCCTCTGATACAGAAGATGGTGAATTAGTGTCCGCTGGAGGCAAAGATATATCCCTGCTGTGATCTTGCTGAGGGGAAGGCACCTCTCTTAGAACAGGGGATCCCACCGGCGGTGGTACTGAGGCATCCAGTTCCAGACTCGCAGGTACAGGCTGAAGATGTCTTCGGTTAGGGCGTGTAACCGTCCCTCCCTCAGTAAGGACTGTATAAGACCTTGGTTCTGGAGAGCAGCCAACTACCGTAGCAGGCGTCTTCCATTTCTTCTCATCATCCAGTTTAATTCTGACAGTTTGCCCCGCATTCAGTTCCTGTAAGGGCCTGACAGAATGTCTCCTGTCGTAGAAGAAACGATAACCCTTTTTGGCCTCTTCATCCCTCCTAAGGACTTCGTCCCGAGGAACAGGGCCAGGCGGCTTGAAGACATCCACTGAGGCTAAAGTGGTGCGAATCTGGCGTCCTAGCATCAGCTGTGCCGGGCTAAACCTGGTAGCTTGAATGGGCGTCGCCCTGTATGACAAGAGGGCCAGGTACGGCTCAGATTGCTTTAGAATGAATTTTGTTGTTTGAACTGCCCTTTCAGCCATTCCGTTGGCCTGCGGATAATGTGGACTTGACGTGGAATGTACAAAGTCATATTCCCTGCTGAAAGCACTGAACTCTGTAGAAGCGAACTGCATACCATTATCACTCACCAGCTCCATTGGAATGCCCCACCGGGCGAACAAGCTCTTCAGGCGAATGATAACGGCTTGACTTGTGATATCATTCAGGGGTGCAATTTCCAAATACCTGGAATAGTAGTTGATCACAACAAGGAATTTTTTTCCATGCAGTTCACACAAATCAGCAGCTATTTTCTGCCACGGCCCCGCAGGCAGCGGAGTAGAAATCAAGGGCTCCCTTCTCTGAGTAGGCCGGCGTTCCCGGCAAAAAGCACATTTAGACACGTGATTTGCAATGTCGGAGCTGATCCCAGGCCACCACACAGCTGTAGCTGCCCTTTCTCTGCACCTTGTAATGCCTAAGTGGGCATCATGAATCCTGTTTAACATCTCCTTCCTCATGCTGACAGGAATTACAATGCGGTCTTGTAACAGCACCAACCCCTCCAGCTCCGTGAGCTGCGACTTTAAGTGTTGGTAAGCACTTAAAGACATCCAGGCTGCCCGGCTCTCGGGCCAGCCTTCTTTTATGTACTTTATAATCTCTTGCAGATCTGTGTCCAAATATGTCTCTTTCTTTATTTTCTCCAGTTTCCTTGAAGAAATAGACTTAGAGGCCAGCGGGAGCCTGGATAGTGTATCTGCCACAACCAGTTGTTTCCCCAGCACATGCACTGCCTGAACATTGAACCTGAGCAGTCTCATTAAAAGTCTCTGGAATCTCAAGGGTGTTTTGTCAATGTCATAAGAGTTTATTAAAGGGACTAGCGGTTTGTGGTCAGTTTCCAGACTAAATTTCTCCAAACCCACTAGATAACGCTGAAAGCGCTCACATGCCCAAACTGCAGCCAGGCACTCTTTCTCAATTTGAGCGTATTTTGACTCAGCAGCCGTCAGTGTGCGGGAACAGTAGGCGATGGGCTGTAGTTTATTTTCATTCAACTGCAGGAGTGCAGCCCCCAACCCATAACTGCTTGCATCGGCACTAACCACAGTCTTTTTTGAAGGGTCGTAGAACCCCAGCACTGGGGCAGACCCCAGCTGGGATTTGGCCTGCAGAAAAGCTTTTTCTTGTGAAGGTCCCCAGACCCAAGCAACGTCTTTCTTAAGCAACTATGTGATAGGGTGTAAAACTGTTGATAAATCTGGAAGAAATTTGCCCACGTAATTTACAAGGCCCAATATCTGTCTCAGCTCATGTACATCAGAAGGACTTTTCATCTGTTCAATAGCACAAATTTTCTCTGGGTCTGGCTTGATGCCATCCCCGTTGATGATATGCCCAAAGTAACATAATTCAGTTTTCCTAAAATGACATTTTTCTTTATTCAGCTTCAGCCCAGACTCTTTGATAGCCTGTAGCACACAACTTAAACGCTGATCATGCTCCTCCACTGTAGACCCATACACTAGAATGTCATCCATGACGACCGCTGTGCCCACGTGGTCACTCAGGAGAGAACTCATTTCCCTTTGAAAGATTTCAGGAGCGGAGGATATCCCAAAGGGGAGTCTGCAGAAGCAGAACCGACCTACCGGTGTGATAAAGGTAGTCAGTTTGCGGCACTTTGGATCCAGGGGGATCTGCCAAAAGCCGCTAGAAGTGTCTAATCTGGAAAAGAACTTCGCCCCAGCCAACTTTGGAGCTATATCTTCTAATGTCGGCAGCACAAATCTCTCTCTCTTCACTGCCTCATTCAACTTTTTCAGGTCCACACAGATGCACACCTTTCCGTTTTTCTTTGCAACTGGAACAATGGGGGCACACCAATCAGTCGCTTCAACAACCTCTTCAATAACCCCCATAGACTTCATGCGCATAAGCTCTTTCTCCACTTGAGACATGAGCGGGAACGGAATTCTACAGGGAGTAGAAATACTGTATGGGACTGCGTCACTTTTAAGTGCTATACGGACTGGTTTGCAATTCAATAGGCCCAACTCGCCAAACATATCTTCGGAAATCTCATTCACTCTGGCCACGAGGCCCAAGTCACAGGCTGCTTTTCTGCTCAATAAATTGTTAACACACTGACCTCGAATCACATGCACCCACATGGTGAACTTTCTTTGCTTGTACTCACAGCTGGCAAGAAATTTCCCCACACAATCAATGCGGCCACCAGGACTATGGACATTTATAGTAACCTTCGCCAGCTGGGGCTGTTGAGGCAGTTTCATAAATTCAGCAAAAGACATTACAGTGATATCTGCTCCTGTGTCAATCTTAAAATCAACTTTGGCTCCCATTACAATAAAAGTAACTTTCCAATCTTCCTCTGAGCTTGGCCGTTCCACAACGGACCCCACAAAAGACACTTCTTGACCCTCCTGGTCACTGTCCACCTGCATCTCCTTAATGTATTCAGTTTTACACACCACTTCAAAATGGCCCATTCTGTTACATTTTCTGCATCTTTTATCTCTGGTCGGGCATATAACACTCTGATCATGGGCACGGTAGCACCGTGTGCATCGGGCATGTTGCGCCCATCCACTTCTAGGCCTTTCCATTATTTTAGATCTACCGCTCACACTGTGCCTTTCACTAGCAGTTTTCCTGGACTGTTGCACTTCATCCACAATACTCTCAGACCTCAGATCAGCACTCTGCTTTTTCACCAGTTCACTCTGGCGGGCCATCCTAATAGCCCCATCTAATGTTAAATCAGGCTCTAACTGCAGCTTCAGGGAGACTTCAGCATCTGCAATTCCAATAACTATTCTGTCTCTGATTTGCTCTTCTTTAGCAACACCAAACTCACAGAATTCAGCTAATTCATACAGGCTGCACACAAATGACTCCACAGATTCTCCCACACGCTGATTACGTTGGTGAAAACAAGCACTCTCATGAATCACATTTCTTTTGGGCACAAAGTGGGCACTGAGTTTATCCATAACTATATCAAAGTCAAATTCTTCCCCTTCTTGGAAAGTAAAAGCATTGAACACTGGCTCCACATCTTTCCCCATAGAGTATAAAAGAGAATTAACTTGTACATCACCACTCTCCTTGTTCAGTTTGGAAGCAATCCTGAAGCGCTGAAACCACTGATGCCATGTGGGCCAAGCTGCAGGCTGAGAGAAGTCAAAAGGCTCAGGTGGGGTAAACTTTGACATTGCAATCAATCAGGAACAGAAGCGCAGGCCAGAACTTCTGACACCATGTCATGAGATGCAAGACATATCAGGTTGATTTCACTAACTAACTGTGACACAGACTACCGGACCTAAGCCCCGCCCCCAACTAGTGACATCACATCCTGCTCTCATCACAACTTTAATTCATCAAAATTTACATTTCACTCCGGTCGTCGGAAGCTATTTCTGATGTCAGAAATGATGGATAGGTCATCCTCCAATCACGGCTTCCCCCCCGGGGGAATCAGTGTCTGATTCAACGCCGTGATTGGAGGAAGCCAGATCCCTCGTTTTAGACCCAGGAAGAGACTTTGCGACAGGCAGAGGAAGCTGGAGCTGCTGTCAAGATTAAAAGATAAGTTTTTTTTCACAACAGGATTGAAATGTAAATTTTGATGAATTAAAGTGCCCCTGTTTTTAATCAAATTTTTAAAAACCAGACTTTAGACTGAACATTGTATTCACTTAAAGGGACAGTCTAGTCAAAACTAAACTTTCATAATTCCGCTAGGGCATGCAATGTTAAACAACTTTCCAATTTACTTTTATCCTCAAATTTGCTTTGTTCTCTTGGTATTCTTTGTTGAATGCTTAATCTAGGTAGCCTCATATGCTAATTTCTAAGCATTTGACGGCCGTCTCTTATCTGAATGAATTTTACAGTTTTTCACAGCTAGAGGGCATAAGTTCATGTTTTTCATATAAATAACGGAGTGGAGTGGAGTTAGATAGGAGTCAGCACTGGTTGGCTAAAATGCAAGTCTGTCAAAAGAACTAAAATAAGGGCAGTCTGCAGAGGCTTAGATACAAGGTAATCACAGAGGTAAAAAGTATATTAATATTACCATGTTGATTATGCAAAACTGGGGAATGGATAATAAAGGGATTATCTATCATTTTAAACAATTCTGGAGTAGACTGTCCCTTTAAGTATTATTAGAGCTCTCATGGTTTGTTCTATCCTTTTTACCTTGGCACTCCATTACAGCAACCTCTGCTTGCTAATGAGGATATCTTAAAATATTAAAAGGATGGAAAATAATGTATTTATGACTATAATCGTGTACAAATTAACTTCATTTGCAAAATCACATCTTGAGTTGCACTTTCAAAGAGAGTTTTTAATAGTGCAGTGTGCTCCATGGTTAACCTCACAGTCTCTTGCAAGATGCTGCTTTCTACGGAGTCCCATTATATCAAACGGAAGGCACCTCCAAGGGACGTTTAGGTCTGTAACCCTTTCACTTCTAAACATTTTTTGACCCCAGTGCTGAGCCAATTTTTTTTTTTTTTGGCTACCTACATTTAAACCCTATTTTTGGTCAAATCAAGGGTAGGCACCTGTGAAATAGGGGCCCATACAGGCTTTTGGGGATTATATATTAATTAGAGAGGCCCCATTGTACAGTACAGAAATAAAAGCACTTGTTTCTCGCAAGGTGTTCACTGTTACCACAATGATCATCTGACTTGGAAGTTTGTAGCTGCTAAGAGAACTGAGATCAAGGGGTTTGAATAACCTCCCCACCAGGCAGCTTCTTTGCAGCTACTTGGTTCAGTCCTTTTGTGAGGACTCTGTGATCCTTTTTGTTCAGAAATAGCAGACATACATGGCTTTCCTATTGCTTTTTGGTAATTACAAGCCGCTAATTGCAGCTGCGCACCACACTTCAGAAAGGGGTTTAGTAGTTAACTGGTAAGCGTAATAGTATTGTAATTTAGGGATTACTCTCCTGCCTGACACTTTCCACCTCCCTGATCCTTCCCAAACAGCTCTCCCCCACACCCACACTCCTCACTACCATTTTAGCTACTGGCAGACAGTCTGCCAGTATGCAGTTTAGGCATTTTTTCCTTTTTATTTCTGAAGTATAGGGACCCCTTCACCTCCCTGATCTCTCCCAAACAACTCTCTAGCCCATTAGTGGCAGCCACCTTATGCACTGGCATCTGTCTGTCAGTGCCCAGTTTATAGTATTTTTGTTTAATTAATTAATATTTTTTTCCTGTAGTGTAGGGGTCTGTATATGATCACTATATTTCTGTAGCATATGGTCTGCCTCCCCCCTCTATTTTTATTTTAGTAGCAAAGGCCCCATCCCTCCCTCTCCTTTCAACCAATGTTCCATAGTGTAGGGTCCTGCCCCATACCTCTTGCCAAGACAAAGTTTGCCTAGTTTGAGGCCCCATCCCCCTCTCCCCCTTCCACCCCCTATCAAGCTGTGCTGCCCCCCTCCCACACCTCCCACTGGCACCAGCGAATATCGTTACAGACAGTGACACACACGGTGAACCTAATCAAAAGAAGGCCCTGGTGCAAACGTATTTTTTTTCAGCTCCCCAGCGGTATCTCAGTAGTAAGTAATAATACACATGCGGCCCTGTATAATGATTTTAAGGATAGATAGGTAAATAGACCTGCAACCTGCACTAATAAAAGGCTAATAAAAGGCTCTCCTACTTTAGGATTGTACCATTCTGCACACTCCTATGTACAGACTGGCTGCTATGGGCCCCTCCAGCACTTGGGCCCTGGTACCGCTGCACCAATAGTATTTCCCCCCCTGGGGCCTCAGCCTGTACACCTGATCAGTTTAAATTCCAGCTAGGGAAAACCCAATCACCTCAGTGATCACTTGACTTTAAATAAATTGTAACCTAAATTTCAAAGGCTGGTAAATATGGGCCTTTGAGTATAATTATTGAACTTTGATCTGAACATGGGGGCTACCATGACAATAAATTCAAATCTTATGATTACCAAGCTACCATTATTAGATCAGTGATCACCTGGCTATTACAAACTATACATGGGCTTTATGTTTAAGAGGTGCTTCTGGGTTTTAAAACCTTGGGGGTCTCTAAACCTTTTGAAAGCCTCTAGAGACCCCAATCCTGCAAAAAGTGTTTTATGGGGGGGGGGGGGGCGATTGCCTTTCAAACTGTGCAATTTAGGCTTTTAATACAACCCCCTAAACATCTTTCTTCTTCTCTGTGAAGCAGCCCAGCTTTTCAATACTTTTTTATGTCACCACACCTAACTTTGGTGACATCACAGGCATAATTCTAGCAATGCTGAACTTCTTGGTCACCTCATAATGGCCTAAGGTGCAGGGGGGCTACGATTAGCTCTGTAACAGCCCCCTCAGGGTGAGAAAACATGGTCATCATCTGCACTAAAGGCATTCGGATTATGACCAGTCAACCACGTGCCTTCACCTGCACTTAAAGGGACATTAAAGTGCTGTATACAACTACACTAACAGCCAAGGCTGCTACTCACCGTGGTGTTGTTGTTCCTCCTGTACCTACAGCTCTCTGAATTTAAAGGGACATGAAACCCAAAATGTTTCTTTTATGAATCAGAGGATACAATTTTAACCAACATTCCAATTTACTTCTATTATTTAATTTGCTTCATTCTTCAGATCAGATATCCTATGTTGAAGAAATAGCAATGGCCATGGGTGAGCCAATCACCCGAGGCATCTATGTGCAGCCACCAATCAGCAGCTACTGAGCCTATTTAAATATGCTTTTCAAAAAAGGATATCAAGAGAATGAAAATTAGATAACAGGGGGGGGGGAATAATTTAAACTAATTAGAGGAGCCATCCTGTAAAGCTCTAAATCTTTATACTGGGCTCCACCATTGTACCTTGCACTTTTGGTTAATTTTCACAGTAGAAAGCAGAAGAGTTCTGATCTGTGAATGTGCACGGATTGTGTACTAAAATGCAAGAATAGTTATGCTTCAAAATGGTGGTGCCCAGTATAAAGATGTAGAAATTCACCAACCAGCAGGTGGCAAATCATTAGTATAGTGAGTAATAACTATACTAGTGTAGGTAGCAGTACTGTACTTAGCAGTTTAATGCCCACTAAAAGGGTTAATAAACATTGCAGTATGTATTGACACTTGTCCCATAAATAACTCATACTCCCTTCTCACATATTCAGTACATCTGTCAAGAAATCTCGTTATCTATTGCCATTACAATCCCAGTTAACCACATGGATGTGAAGTTTTCTTCAGAACGGGTCCTTGCCTTGCCTTCGCTATATGATTTCACTAGCATACTGTCAAAATGAAGGGCAGGGCTATGGCATGTATAAATAAAAAGTTTTAAATGGGAATATAGTTAAACAAATGTATACGGAATTTTATATCTGGATATTATTTTGCCAGGTTACATATAATAAAAATGAATCCACACAGAGATCATTTCGAAAGTTTACAAAATGTTTTCTATCATAATTTTAATAATATTATAAAACAGTTTATTTAACAATTGCAGCGAGGAAAGATGAGTTTTGCAAAAATTCCCCCACTATGCCGTGATAGGAGACTTTCACTCCTGCCGTGACTCGGATTCGAACCGAGGTTGCTGCGGCCACAACGCAGAGTACTAACCACTATACGATCACGGCGTGCCACCAGGGAAACACATACTGTCTGCTTGCAACAGCTGTTACAGAAAGGACTGTGATGGATAACTGCCACCTAGTGGACAATTAATTCAATGTTTCCATTAAATCTCTTTGATAAACAATGGGAACTTATTTGCATTAGCATTCGTAATGTTAGAGGACAACGTCCATATTTAAATATGAATATGTATTTATCTATTGCGTATATATCTGACTATAACACATGGTTTAGATAGGTACGAACGGTGAAGTCCTTTTTTGTTTAAGAAAAATATATCGATTGTCTCATATTCATGAATTTTCATAATGTATGTCAACAAAAATCACATGCAACCTATTTTCTTGTCCTAAAGAATTACCTGGACCCAGCATATAAACAAAACACAGATAGCGAGTTTTAATTTGCGCAGTTTACACATTTCCACCGAGCTAAATGAATGAATAGTAGATTCCTTAGCAGTGAAACCGGTATGTCAGAGCGCCACCTAGTGACGGATTTTAGTAATGTCGGTAATACAGCGTCCCATTCAGATATTTGGAGGAAAATTGAATCGTTGTTCGAAACACCAGGGAATGTGTGCAGAACTTCAAATACTGCATAGCTTTTGTAATCTAAAATGTTATATATAATAAAATCATGAATGTTAAGCAGTAGAACACAAAAGCACTTCATATACAATATGCACATTTCATGCCTCCTTTCAAAAGGTTGTGTAAACATATCATTACAAATTAAAAATTAATATGGACAGGTTGTGAATATTAAGTAGTGCTTTCCCTTAATATTATTATTAGTGGTGGTAGTAGAAATAGTAATACTACTTGCTGATTATTCTGATTATTATTCCTTACAACACAGCATCCATTTGCATTAACTGCATTCTCTGATATACTTTCTGTGCAAGTCTGCCCATGCCTCCCAAAATCTAAAGTAGCCAAAAACAGACATATTTTTGTAATAACATATGATTTCCTGTTCTCAGCACTAAAACAAACATGAGTTTTTATAAAAATAAAATTAAAAAACAAATACAAATAATATGTGTTTATATATTGCATCACAGTTATAATCCTCTCATCATGTCACACTTCTGTGATGTCAGCGGAAAATATTTAAGCAATGAATAAGTAGGATATCATCACAGCTGCAGAAGAGATAGGCATTAAAAACTGACATTTGTTCTAAAAAGGGAGGTTTTGGAGCTTAGGAGTGTGACAGAGGGGTTTTCTCATTTAGGGCCTGTTCCTCCAATTAAGAATATTTCTGAAACCTTTCTGGAAAAAATGGATTAGGGAATCACGCTCTGTCATTTTGATGTCAGTCATACACCATGGTGTTCAGCTCATGTGAACAATAAGCAACTCTCTACTATTTTATATGTTGCCTCTGATATTATTATGCTTTTATTTATTATGCTTTTATTTTCTTGTCCCCCCCCCCCCCCCAAAAAAAAAAAACTGTAATTTATATTCAGGCCCAGATTTGTCAACAGATAAAATAGACAGTTGCCTCTCTATGCGCCTTCTTTCAGATGTCCTGTTCAAACAATGAAGCTTTAAACTAATAGTAAAGTTTAAGTAATTAGTGCCCGGCATCTAAATATAATCTTAAAAACAGTGGCACTTTAGTTAATTAAACTTTACAATGACGCTTCTTGATTCAAATACTTACCTTTGTGTTACTGAAAACAACTAAATACAGTAGGAGATGCGGGCGGAAGGTCAGCCATCTGTTTTCAATAACGCAAATGTAAGCATTTTTAAAAAAGAAGTGCAATTTTAAAGTTTAATAAATTAAAGTGCCCATGTTTTTAAGATTATTTTAATAAACCGTGCACTAATTCCTTAAACTTTACAAGCACTTTAAAATATTCTGTCAACAGATTTGTCTGACTGTATCCTACAAGTCATGCAGAGCAGAACATATGGCAATATCTGTGCAAATATATGGAAGAATGAAAACAGCATCAATCTGCAGGGAGGTGCACGTACCCAGGTCCTGCCAATGACCTCCAATAATGTCCAATTTCACAAAAAGAACAGCACCAACCAAAGATGAATCACATGATTAAGGTCATCTGACCGAAACGTCGTGTTCTGTGCTGTGTTTGGAGATGTCCCAATAAAGATACAATAATATCTGTGCAAAACCATAAACATGAGTAAGACAGATAAACTAAGTATGTGTTAACAACTTACGCCTAGATTTAGAGTTTGGCGTTAGCCGTCAAAACCAGCGTTAGAGGCTCCTAACGCTGGTTTTGGGCTACCGCTGGTATTTAGAGTCAGTCAGGAAAGGGTCTAACGCTCACTTTGCAGCCGCGACTTTTCCATACCGCAGATCCCCCTACGCCATTTGCGTATCCTATCTTTTCAATGGGATCTTTCTAACGCTGGTATTTAGAGTCTTGGCTGAAGTGAGCGTTAGAAATCTAACGACAAAACTCCAGCCGCAGAGAAATGCCAGGAGTTAAGAGCTTTCTGGGCTAACGCCGGTTCATAAAGCTCTTAACTACTGTGCTCTAAAGTACACTAACACCCATAAACTACCTATGTACCCCTAAACCGAGGTCCCCCCACATCCCCGCCACTTTATTAAATTTTTTTAACCCCTAATCTGCCGACCGCACACCGCCGCCACCTACGTTATCCCTATGTACCCCTAATCTACTGCCCCTAACACCGCCGACCCCTATATTATATTTATTAACCCCTAATCTGCCACCCCAAACGTCACTGCTACCTTACCTACAATTATTAACCCCTAATCTGCCGACCTGACCTCACCGCTACTATAATAAAGTTATTAACCCCTAATCCGCCTCACTAACCCTATAATAAATAGTATTAACCCCTAATCTGCCCTCCCTAACATCACCGACACCTAACTTCAAGTATTAACCCCTAATCTGCCCACCCAACGTCGCCTGCACCTACCTACAATTATTAACCCCTAATCTGCCGACCGGACCTCACCGCAACTATAATAAATGTATTAACCCCTAATCCGCCTCACTCCCGCCTCAATAACCCTATAATAAATAGTATTAACCCCTAATCTGCCCTCCCTAACATCACCGACACCTAATTTCAAGTATTAACCCCTAATCTGCTGACCGGACCTCACCGCTACTCTATTAAATTGATTAACCCCTAAAGCTAAGTCTAACCCTAACACCCCCCTAAGTTAAATATAATTTTTATCTTACGAAATAAATTAACTCTTATTAAATAAATGAATCCTAATTAAAGCTAAATACTTACCTGTAAAATAAACCCTAATATAGCTACAATATAAATTATAATTATATTGTAGCTATTTTAGGATTAATATTTATTTTACAAGCAACTTTGTATTTATTTTAACCAGGTACAATAGCTATTAAATAGTTAATAACTATTTAATAGCTACCAAGTTAAAATAATTACAAAATTACCTGTAAAATAAATCCTAACCTAAGTTACAATTAAACCTAACACTACACTATCAATAAATTAATTACATAAAATACCTACAAATAAATACAATTAAATAAACTAACTAAAGTACAAAAAATAAAAAAGAACTAAGTTACAAAAAATAAAAAAATAATTTACAAACATTAGAAAAAGATTACAACAATTTTAAGCTAATTACACCTACTCTAAGCCCCCTAATAAAATAACAAAGCCCCCCAAAATAAAAAAAGGCCCTACCCTATTCTAAAATTAAAATAGAAAAGCTCTTTTACCTTACCAGCCCTTTAAAGGGCCTTTTGCGGGGCATGCCCCAAAGAAAACAGCTCTTTTGCCTGTAAAAAATAACATACAATACCCCCCCCCAACATTACAACCCACCACCCACATACCCCTAATCTAACCCAAACCCCCTTTAAATAAACCTAACACAAAGCCCCTGAAGATCATCCTACCTTATCTTCACCACGCGGGGTATCACCGATCGGTCCAGGCTCCGAAGTCTTCATCCAAGTCCAAGCGGGGGCTGAAGAGGTCCATGATCCGGCTGAAGTCTTGGCCCAAGCGGGGGGCTGAAGAGGTCCATGATCCGGCTGAAGTCTTCATCCAAGCGGGAGCTGAAGAGGTCCATGATCCGGCTGAAGTCTTCTATCAAGCAGCATCTTCAATCTTCTTTCATCCGGATCCATCTTTATCCCGCCGACGCGGAACATCCTTCTTCACCGACGACTTCCCGACGAATGACGATTCCTTTAAGGGACGTCATCCAAGATGGCGTCCCTCGATTTCCGATTGGCTGATAGGATTCTATCAGCCAATCGGAATTAAGGTAGGAAAATTCTGATTGGCTGATTGAATCAGCCAATCAGATTCAAGTTCAATCCGATTGGCTGATTGGATCAGCCAATCAGATTGAGCTTGCATTCTATTGGCTGATCGGAACAGCCAATATAATGCAAGCTCAATCTGATTGGCTGATTGGATCACCCAATCGGATTGAACTTGAATCTGATTGGCTGATTCCCTTAAAGGAACCGTCATTCGTCGGGAAGTCGTCGGTGAAGAAGGATGTTCCGCGTCGGCGGGATGAAGATGGATCCGGAAGAAAGAAGATTGAAGATGCTGCTTGATAGAAGACTTCAGCCGGATCATGGACCTCTTCAGCTCCCGCTTGGATGAAGACTTCAGCCGGATCATGGACCTCTTCAGCCCCCGCTTGGGCCAAGACTTCAGCCGGATCATGGACCTCTTCAGCCCCCGCTTGGGCTTGGATGAAGACTTCCGAGCCTGGACCGATCGGTGATACCCAGCGTGGTGAAGATAAGGTAGGATGATCTTCAGGGGCTTAGTGTTAGGTTTATTTAAGGGGGGTTTGGGTTAGATTAGGAGTATGTGGGTGGTGGGTTGTAATGTTGGGGGGGTATTGTATATTATTTTTTACAGGCAAAAGAGCTGTTTTCTTTGGGGCATGCCCTGCAAAAGGTCCTTTTAAGGGCTGGTAAGGTAAACAAGCTTTTCTATTTTAATTTTAGAATAGGGTAGGGCATTTTTTATTTTGGGGGGCTTTGTTATTTTATTAGGGGGCTTAGAGTAGGTGTAATTAGCTTAAAATTGTTGTAATTTTTCTAATGTTTGTAAAAAAAAAATTAATTTTTGTAACTTAGTTCTTTTTTTATTTTTTGTACTTTAGTTAGTTTATTTAATTGTATTTAATTGTAGGTATTTTATGTAATTAATTTATTGATAGTGTAGTGTTAGGTTTAATTGTAGATAATTGTAGGTAGTTTATGTAATTAATTTATTGATAGTGTAGTGTTAGGTTTAATTGTAACTTAGGTTAGGATTTATTTTACAGGTAACTTTGTAATTATTTTAACTAGGTAGCTATTAAATAGTAAATAACTATTTAATAGCTATTGTACCTGGTTAAAATAAATACAAAGTTGCCTGTAAAATAAATATTAATCCTAAAATAGCTACAATATAATTATTATTTATATTGTAGCTATATTAGGGTTTATTTTACAGGTAAGTATTTAGCTTTAAATAGGAATAATTTATTTAATAAGAGTTAATTTATTTAGTTAGATTTAAATTATATTTAACTTAGGGGGGTGTTAGTGTTAGGGTTAGACTTAGCTTTAGTGGTTAATAAATTTATTAGAGTAGCGGTGAGGTCCGGTCGGCAGATTAGGGGTTAATACTTGAAGTTAGGTGTCAGCGATGTTAGGGAGGGCAGATTAGGGGTTAATACTATTTATTATAGGGTTATTGAGGCAGGAGTGAGGCGGTGAGGTCCGGTCGACAGATTAGGGGTTAATTATTGTAGGTTGCTGGCGGCGACGTTGTGGGGGGCAGATTAGGGGTTAATAAATATAATATAGGGGTCGGCGGTGTTAGGGGCAGCAGATTAGGGGTACATAGGAATAATGTAGGTTGCGGCGGTGTACGGAGCGGCAGATTAGGGGTTAATAGGTGTAAGGCTAGGGGTGTTTAGACTCGGGGTACATGTTAGGGTGTTAGGTGCAGACTTAGGAAGTGTTTCCCCATAGGAAACAATGGAGCTGCTTTAGGAGCTGAACGCTGCTTTTTTGCAGGTGTTAGGTTTTTTTTCAGCTCAAACTGCCCCATTGTTTCCTATGGGGGAATCATGCACGAGCACGTTTTTGAAGCTGGCCGCGTCCGTAAGCAACGCTGGTATTGAGAGTTGCAGTGGCGGTAAATTATGCTCTACGCTCCTTTTTTGGAGCCTAACGCAGCCCTTCTGTGAACTCTAAATACCAGTGGTATTTAAAAGGTGCGGGGGGGGAAAAGCCAGCGTTAGCTACGCACCCCTTTGGCCGCAGAACTCTAAATCTAGCCGTTTGTGTTCTTTAACTTAAATCAAGTATGTAGGTATGTTTAGCATGTGCTAGCATACAGAGGCAGCTGATAGGTGTTTGGGGCTGGAGCATTTACAGATAAGGCGGGCTGGCACACAGAGGCAGCTGACAACCAGTGATTACTGGGACCAATAATGCCACTGAAAGGGTATTTTCTCTCATGAATAGCCAGTGACAAAACAGATTGTGACACTCTAAAGGCAATATCCGTGACTAAGGTAAACTTGTGCTTAGTTTTTTTACAATGCTTTTGATGACCACCTTAGGGAAATTAATACCTCTAAAAAATACAGCAGCTCTTTAATTTAAATTAAGGATAACAACAGTTTTAGTTTAGCAATAGTTTTTACTATTGGCTTTCATTGTAAGTCAACTATTTTCACGTCAGCATAAATTAAACATTTTCATAACATTTTTTAACAGCTCCTCAACTTTTATGAGTTGTCCTGAATTTGGGTCTTAGGTGTCCTAAATTGGGGACTGATAAATCCATAAAAGGATGAAAATTGTATCCCAGCTCATCATAATTCAACACATCTAGTCTGGTAGATAAATTTGTCTGGTAAATAAATGCATTTTTGTCTGGTAGATAAATGCAAATTTGTCTGGTAGATTAAAGGGATACTAAACCCACATTTTTTATTTCATAATTCGGATAGAGCATGCAATTTTAAAGGGACATAATACTCATATGCTAAATCACTTGAAAGTGATGCAGCATAACAGTAAAAAGCTGGCATGAAAATATCACCTGAGCATCTCTATGTAAAAAAGGAAGATATTTTACCTCTTAATTTCCTCAGCTCACCAGAGTAAGTGTTGTGTAAAAATCTATACTTCAGCTGCTGTCCATCTGCTGGTAAAAAAAAAAATGAAGAAATTAACTGCAGCCAATCAGCATCAACAGTGCTGAGGTCATGAACTCTTTCACTGTGATCTCATGAGATTTGACTTAACTCTCATGAGATTTCATAGTAAACTTCCTTAAACTGAATAGGGAAATAATATGAGTGTGCACGAGGCTCACTCCTTTGACTGTCTCGGGACAGACATACTGATTTGCTGCTTAAAGTCCTTTGCAATGGGGTTTGAATACTTAGGACATTTAAAATATCTTTCTTTTGTACATAGAGATGTTCACGTGATATTTTCTAGTCAGCTTTTTACAGCTATGCTGCATCACTTTAAATTGTTTCAATATTTGGGTATCATGGCCCTTTAAGCAACGTTCTAATTTACACTTTTTATAAATTTGTATTTGTTCTCTTTCTATCTTTATTTGAAAAAGCAGGAAAGTAAACATAGGAGCCGGACCATTTTTGATTCAGCACCTGGTTAGCCCTTGCTAATTGGTGACTAAATGTAGCAAATCAATCGGCAAGTGCTACCCAGGTGCTGAACCAAAATAACCATAACCTTACATTCCTGCTTCTTCAAATAAAGATAGCAAGAGAATGAATAAAAATTGATAATAGGAGTAGATTAGAAAGTTGCTTAAAATTGCTTCTTTATCTGAATCATGAAAGAAAAAAATTGTGTTTACTATCCCTTTAATGCAACAGGTAACAATACAAGAAAAATTCCAACTTTTTATAAACTCAGGGCCCTAGGTCATGCAACACGGAAAGCACCAGGCTAGTTAACAATCATATTCTCTAATGTCAGTGTTATACAGGGTCACACTTCCTATTAGGCAATTCCAGCAAGTGCCTAGGGGCAGCATCTCTTAGAAATGCACCTTTATAGCTGAACTAGTGATAATACTTTGCAATACACTTCCTATCATCTAACATTACGTGTTATCATGGCTTGGCTGGTTTGTACAGCCCATCAGAAACTACACTAGAGGATGTATAGACTCTTGAGCTTATTAGAAAATGTCCATACCAGTGGTGAGATCAACAAGCACAATGGGGCTGAAAATTCCAAAGAGTGTCTAACAGTTCTGTTCCCAAGGATGCCATCACTATAAATCTCCAGATGTCACAGCAGTAGGCATCAGGGTGTGGGTTCATTTTCTCTCTGTACAAAGAGCCTAAACCCACAGAATAAGCTGAAGTCAGGGATGGATGTGGAATGAATTCTGAATACATCTATGTCTGCTGATTCTTTTTTCTGGAAGGGGATATAACATGTCCCAAATATAATAATATCAGGGTACAGCTACCAAATTTCTTAAATCTCAAGCAATTATCATGTGAGATAGCTAATTGACATTTTACACCAACCAGCAAGAGGATCATGTGACCAATTGTTTGAGAAACTGCTCCCTATTATGCAAACCCTCAGCTGTGTGTTGATTAAATTTGTATAGGGATGGTGGTACATTTTTTGTGACCAATAGATTTATTTTTTCTGAACTTGAATTATATGATATATAGAGGGCCATGCTACCCTTCATTTGAAAGAGGACACTTTTTCACATAAGGAATTTCACCAAGAAAGAGACACATCAATTTAACTCTCTTTTTTTACTCTAAATCTAATGTATTGAATTAAGATATTGCACTATGTATATATACTATCTAAAGGGTCAGTTGACCCCCCTCATTTGAAAGAGGAAATAGTTTTCTTTTATGTAACGGTTCAAATAGTTTTCTGAATTTATTTTAGGATGATATAGAGGCACCATTTCAGAGCCCTCTAACATTAATTACAAATAAACTAGTGTCTAAAAGATTAGAAAACTGCGATTGAACTATTTTCATTGCAGGGTTATGCGCCCAAGTAAGTTACTCTAGAGCAGAGTTATGTCAAGTTGGCAAAGTCATCATTTTTTTCATAAATGTAGCTGGTCAATTTGAGTTGCATGCAGTCAGGAGAGACTCTAGCCTAGCTGGTATCATGCAATGCTCCTATAGGCCCCTCTACCTTCTATCTTCCTATTTTGAACTGAAATACTTATCTATCTATCATATTAGCATCTATTGTTCTTGACTGTTTTATATGATTGGATCTTCCCAGGGCCGCGCTACTAAAAGTTTTGGAGCCCCTTACTATACAATTGGTGCCCCCCTCCCCCACTGTTTGACCTTTGCAGTTTTTGGGAAAGTGACTAAAATGCGTGCTCTCTTTTTCTTGAAGGTAGTAAAATTGTTGTTGTAAAGGTAGTAACATACATACATAAATACAGAAACACTCACAGGCACAGAAGCACTCACACAGAAACACAGACACACTCAAACATACAGACACACGCACATTCAAAATGTCGTCTAAGTTCAGAAATGGAATGGACTAAGCGCCAACTATAGATACCTTATAGCCTGGGGACGTGATACCTAGTTACCACAAAGTGAAGCAAACGTATTGTATTGGAGGACCCAGGCACCTACCAACCGGAGGCAAGTTACTTTATCAGCTACTTTAATTCTATTGGCTGATTTGAATAGCCAATAGAATAAGAGCTATTGTAATTCTATTGGCTGATTAGAATAGCCAATAGAATTACAGTAGCTCTTATTCTATTGGCTATTCAAATCTGCCAATAGAATTAAAGTAGCTCTCATCCGATTGGCTGATTTGAATTTGAAGGCTCAAATCAGCCAATAGGAATGCAAGGGACACCATTTTTAATCGCATACCTTGAATTCCTATTCTGTGTACGGCGGAGATCGTATGAAGAGGATCCTCCACGCTCCATGGCTCCGGTCTTCAGTTCCAGCATCGCCGATCTTCAGTTCCAGCATCGCCGGTCTTCAGTTCCAGAGAGGACGGTCTTCAGCTCTGCGGTCATCGGTCTTCAACTCCTCCGCTCCGCGCCGGCTGGTTCCTGGAAGAAGAAGAGG
The DNA here is from genome assembly GCF_027579735.1 of Bombina bombina. Taxonomy (NCBI): domain Eukaryota; kingdom Metazoa; phylum Chordata; class Amphibia; order Anura; family Bombinatoridae; genus Bombina; species Bombina bombina. The sequence continues at coordinate 638,135,022 of NC_069500.1, read as the reverse complement.
TCGCCGCCTGGAAGAAGACTTCTCCGCCTGGAACAGGACCTTCTCCGCCGGTCTTCAGGACAGGTAAGGAGCACTTGGGGGTTAGACTTAGGTTTTTTTAAGGGGGGATCGGGTGGGTTTTAGAGTAGGGGTGTGTGGGTGGTGGGTTGTAATTGGGGGGGTGTTCTTTTTTTTACAGGTAAAAGTGCTGATTACTTTGGGGCAATGCCCCGCAAAAGGCCCTTTTAAGGGCTGGTAATAGAGCTGATAACTTTTTTAATTTAGTTTAGGGTAGGGAAATTTTATTATTTTGGGGGGCTTTGTTATTTTATTAGGGGGCTTAGATTAGGTGTAATTAGCTTAAAATTCTTATAATCTTTTTTTATTTTTTGTAATTTAGTGTTTGTTTTTTTGTAATATAGATTAGTGTATTTAACTGTATTTTAGTTTAGATAATTGTAGTTTATTTAATTAATTTATTGATAGGGTAGTGTTAGGTGTAATGGTAACTTAGGTTAGGATTTTGGTAATTATTTTAACTAGGTAGCTATTAAATAGTTATTAACTATTTAATAGCTATTGTACCTAGTTAAAATAAATACAAAGTTACCTGTAAAATGAATATAAACCTTAAAATAGCTACAATGTAATTATTAATTATATTGTAACTATCTTAGGGTTTATTTTATAGGTAAGTATTAGTTTTAAATAGGAATAATTTAGTTAATATTAATATTATTTAGATTTATTTCAATAATAATTAAGTTAGGGGGTGTTAGGGTTACACTTAGGTTTAGGGGGTAATATATTTAAAATAGGTGGCTGCGGTGTAGGGGGCTCAGATTAGGGGTTAATACAGTTAATATAGGTGGCGGCGGTGTAGGGGGCTCAGCATAGGGGGTAATACAGTTAATATAGGTGGCGGCGGTGTAGGGGGCTCAGATTAGGGGGTAATACAGTTAATATAGGTGGCGGCGGGGTCCGGGAGCGGCGGTTTAGGGGTTAATACATTTATTGTTAGGAGTGAGAGGGGGGATTGCGGATAGAGGGGTAAACGTGTCGGGCTATGTTTGGGAGTCGTGTTAGACAGTAACGGGAGTTTTAACATTTTAGTCAGTTTTTTTAGGCGGCAGCAGTTTCTAAAGTGCCGTAAGTCACTGGCGGCTCCAGAAAGTTGTACTTACGCTGATTTGTCTGACTTGCGGCACTTTATCAACTGTCGGCGCCGTATATGTGATAGCTCGCTGTGCAAGCTGAAACTACGGGCGGCGCAGGTTTCGGCGCATATCGGATCGCGCCCAAGGTTGGAGTAGCTTGTTACATTGGTTGTATTTGCAGCAGTTAGTCAGGCAGTTCATGTATTAGTTTGGTTAGGATGAGAGATGGAGGAGAGATGGTAAGCCTCTCTGAATAGGTGGGTTTTCAAGGAGCGTCTGAAGCCATACAAGGTTGGAGACAGTCTTATGGAGCGGGGTAGAGAGTTCCAGAGGACAGGAGCAGCATGTGCAAAGTCTTGGAGGTGGGAGTGGGATGTAGAGATAACAGGTGTGGAGAGACGTAGGTCAGAGGTTGATCGAAGAGGACGGGATGGGGAATATTTCACGATGAGAGAGGAAATATAGTTGGGAGTTAGACTGTTGAGTGCTTTGTAAGTTAGGGTTAATACTTTAAATTGTATTCTGGAGTGTATGGGGAGTCAGTGTAGAGACTGGCAGAGCCGAGCAGCTGACGTAGATCGGCGATTTAGGTGGATGAGTCTAGCAGAAGCATTCATAATAGATTGGAGTGAGGAGAGGCAGTGTTTTGGAAAGCCATTTAGGAGTAGATTGCAATAATCAATGCATGACAAAATGAGGGAATGAATAAGTATTTTTGTAGTTTTTTTGAGTAAGGAAGGGACGAATTCTGGAAATGTTGCATTGGTGTGAACGGCAGTGCTTGCATACTCATTCACATTCACTCATATACTATATTCACATATTATGAACACCAGATAAAATTGTATTTTACCTATGGATTATGGAACACAGTTGTAGAGTAGCATTTATTCCTTCATGCAACATGACATAATAGTAATTTAAAGTATAAATGCTTTGTCATTTTCATAGCATTGGTGACACAAGCATAATATTGTTTTTCTATAAATATATCAATGTTAATATCAAGTGAGTGCACCGTGACAAAATTGTAAACAATGATGTTTAATCTGCATGCAGATATGCCCTTTACTTGGTTCAGAGTGAGCAAATACCTGCTGCCTAGTCATAACATTGTCCCCCCTGGCTAGCCCCTACTCTCCCTCTCTGACACTGAGGTGACGGTGCAGAAGTACAAGGTGAAATGGGTAACCCCCCTCTGAAGATGTTTTCCAGTCTCTGCCTCCGCTTCAGGCCACTTTGAGGCGCAAGTTGGAGCCTGGCCCGGCCTTGTATCCACACCCCCAGACCCCAGCAGAGCAGAGTGCAACTTCCATCCTTTCATTCTGCTACAATTCATGCTCTATCTCAATAATTAATGTTTAAATTGACTTTAGTGTCCCTTTCAGAGGTGAATGTTTTTTTCAACATTATGGGCCAGCTTGCAAGTGGAGCGCTAATTAATGCTCCCACTCGAGTGTTTATTGCGCTAGAAGTAAACTTTTTGCACGCATCAGGTTGTATTGTTATTATGAGTTAAAAGTAAACTGTTTTTGTTTTTGTAATCCACAAAACAACAATGTAGAGAGTAGAGGAATAGGCGCCCAGTATATTAAAGTTAAAAGTTCATCTTTATTGAAATCCATAAAAAGCAAACAAAGACACCATCATAGCTCTCACCACACAGGAGTTACACTCCTGCATTGTTAAGCAGGAAACTCAGTGGAGTGTAACTCCTCTTCGCTTGAACTAAAAATGGGCTGGCTTCTAGGCTTACATTCTTGCTTTTTCAAATAAAGATACCAAGAGAACAAAGAAAATTTATAGTAGGAGTAAATTAGAAAGTTGCTTAAAATGGCATGCTCTTTGAAACATGAAAGTTTAATTTTGACTAGACTATACCTTTAAACTGCAACAAGAAAATACAGGATATTTGTATGCAGTATTAAAAAATCTGAAAAAAACTGCTTCTATAGGTTAAAGTGGCAAGTATTCAGTGTGACCTACCCTTATACTTGAGCAATAGCAGGAACTGGGCTCTTGCAAACCTTAATGGAATGGAATCCTAATTAATGTCATTACTAACACCTGTATTTGTCCTACTATTTCATGTCAAAATGACTGCTGTGAAAAAGTTCTGTTACACAAAGGTTTGTGCAAGACATGCTTAAGCATTGCTTAAACATGTGGTATGCATTTAATTCATTAAAATCTTGCTAATAAGACCAATTTTCAATCACATTAGTCCATTCAAAATGCCAAAGATCAAAGAATTTGACAGACATAAAATCATACTTTTGCATCAGCAAGGCCACTTTCAAAGGGAATTCAGCAAACAAACTGGATACTCAAGATGCGGTATTCAAGCTGATATAAAGAAGTTTGATGAATCAGGAAAGGTCAAGGACAAAAAAGGACTGAAAGGCCAAGAAATCTTTCAAAATCTGATGAGAAGTTTCTCAGAGTTTCATATTTGAGAGATTGGAAGAAGTCCAGCAAGGACCTGGCTCAGCATCTGGTAGCTTCATCGGGATGCCAAGTTGAACCTTGTACAGTCCGAAGAAGCTTGATCAGGAATGGTCTTTGTGGAAGGGTAGCAGCCAAGAAACCACTTTTTCAGAAGGGAACAGGGTAAAAAGGCTTAGATATGTTATAGCTCACAAAGATTGGAATGAAGATCAGCGGAAATTAGTATTTTGGAGTGACTAATCAAAGCTTGAAATTTGTGGGTGCTTGACGCCTTAAGTGAAACAGGTGGAGGGTCTGTCCTGGTTTGGGGCTGCATTTCTGTCAGTGATGTTGATGATATTGTACGAATTGATAGGATCATAAATGCTGAAATGTACAGACAGGTTGTAATTCATCATGCCATTCCTTCTGGAAAGCACCTGATTGGGAATGGTTTTATTTTTCAGCATGATAACGATCCCAAGCAAACTGCTAATGCAGTGAAATCATATCTGGAGAGAAAAACAGCTAATAAAAAACTGACAGTCATGGACTGGCCTCCACAGAGTCCAGATCTGAATATTATAGAGGCAGTATGGACAGAGAAAGAAATAAAAGACAACATAAATCTAAAGAAGAACTCTGGGAAGTGTTGAAAGAAGCCTGGTATGATATACCAGAATATTGTCTCCTTAAAAAAGTTCAAGATGTGCTTAGTGCCAAGGGAGGTCACACCAGACACTGATTTTTGCCTAAAGAAGCCATTTTGTTCTGAAAATTGTGGCGGGTTTATATTTTGTGTACATATTTCCTGTATTTTCTGTTTGTATCTTAATAAAAAGGCCAAAAAATAAATATGTATGGTCACTAAAACTTTGCTAAAACAACAAATCTTATGGTGGCCTTAGACGTTTGCACAGTACTGTATATCTATACCTATACATATAGATGATTATATATAGGTATAGATATATACAGATATATATATATATATATATATATATATATAGGAATATCTATTTAGAAATACTTAGAACATATTCTGCTTTGTGCAGAACATTGGAATGTGAAATATTTACAGTAAATACACAGTATAACACTTTATTAAATATGAATATTGCATAAATATGATTTTACATATTTTCATCTTGCAAAGGGCTCCAATGCACTTCTATATATGTCTATATATGTGTACATATGTATTTATGTGTTTTTATGTTTATATAGGTCTTTAAATAAATATATACACATATAAATACATATTGTATGTATACATATATAGATATAAAACTATACATACATATACATATTTAAAGATGTACAGTATATGTATGTTTCACAATGTTAAAGCCATTTGCCTGAATTTTTTTTCTAACACATGAGGCATCCTATATTTGAGCCCTTATAACTTTTGAGGGCAATATTGTTTTTGAATAATTTTTATTAACTAGTGCTATTATGAGTGTAACGGTACTTTTTAATGTATTTTTGACGTGTTTTGTGCAACTTTTTAGTTTTGTGAAACAGTTAACCAGAGCTCTGAAGTCACGGTAATTATTCTAGCTAAATTGCAATTGCGCTCAAACGATCGCGTTTACTTTCATCTCGTAATACAAGCAATAAGCTAGACGATTGCAAACACCCACAATAAAACCTTTATTACTTGCGCGCAAACGTTTGCGCTCCTTACGATTTACTCTTGGTATTGTTTGGCATTAAACTATTTGATCTCTAAGAATTACAAGAGTAGTCTTGCATATTCACCATGTACTATTTTTGAACATTAGGGTGCGATAATTAGAATCAATAATGGCAACATCTTCTTGAGATCACATAGACTGAGTTTACATACCCAGTGCCTATTAAGAGCTAGATTACGAGAGTGGAGTTCTATTTATCGCTCCCGCTCGCTTGCTAATTCTGCTAAAAGTAATCTTTTAGCGTCCCTTAGGTAGGGCGCATACTACAAGTTGCAAGTAAAAAGTTTTTGCACAAGCGCTAACTCGACACTCACAAAATTCCAAACTTCGAATATCATGGCCACCTTAACATATTCCCCCATAGACTTCAATGGAGCACAAAAAGTGGGAAAAAAACTAACATCCAATAAGTCACACAAACCCGATCGCATTTTCCCAAGTGCGCTAACCTGACATGAAATATGAATATTTCACGTTCCAATGTTCTTCACATAGAAGAATATGTTCTATTTATTAATAAATACATATTTATACATATATCTGATGGTATTTTGGTACAATATATATCTATACCTATAGATAGATAGATAGATAGATAGATAGATAGATAGATAGATAGATAGATAGATAGATAGATAGATAGATAGATAGATAGATATAGATTATTAGATATAGGTATAAAAAAATACTTAGAACATTTTCCCCTATGTGAAGAACATTGAATGTGAAATTTGCCATGTATGCCCTAGTCTGGCTCATCCAAATTCATCTAGTTCCAGTAGTGCAGTGCCGCCCCTTCAACATGAACCAAATTTCAGCATGAACCAAATTTGATAACAGAAGTAAATTGCAAAGTTGTTTAAAATGGTATGCTCTATCTGAATAATGAAAGAAAATCTTTGGGTTTCAGCTCCCTTTAAATAATACCATGGGATTTATTAATATGTTAACTGAGAACCCACAAAATTTTAAATGTAAAAAAAATAATATGTGTGACAACTAAGAAATGGCACCAAAAAAAATGCTTACCAAAGGTTCTATTACTGGAAAAGTTCAGAAGCTGCTGAAAAAGTGTATTCTTATTGATTGTGGGATACCGTTGTTGGATTGTCCCTATGCAAGGCATATGTGGTTGTTCCTATGTCACACATGTGTATTCAAACCATTTGGGTTTTCAAATGGATTGGAATTGGTTTGAGTTTGAAAATCACACAAAAAAAATATGAAATGCACATATAAATTGCATGAAGCCCTTTATTTGGTGTAAATATAAAAATGTGCATCTAGCCTTTAGATGTCACTGTTGCTCCATGTGTGGATCTATAAACATAATACACTTTGAACAGATGTTAAACTGTCAGGTCAAAGACATCAAACTAACTGTTAAACATAAAGTAAAATGACTTTGTTCTTCCCTTAAGACCACACATATACATACAACAAGGAACTCTGCAAGATATAGGTATAAGTTTTGTTTACCATAATAAATAAATGTGCAATCATGTTGTAATGAGAAGTTACAGAATTAATGTTAGCTTGCTGACACATTCTGCAAGTCTGTACTAATATGCATTGTTTACCTGATGAGTGTTTCTGTATAACAGTATAAAGGGCTAAAAAAAAAATAATATTTAAAGTGATAGTAAATCCTAGCGTTTGTGAAAACGCTAGGATTTACCAGTGCAACAAATAAAATAGACTTTCAGTCATAAAGCATAAAATAATTTATGTGGAAAGTTCCTTTATTTATCTGCAGCGTTCGGCGTACTGAGCACCTCAAGCAGCCCACAACAGAACACTATTTTATCACTGAGGTGATTTTAGCCAATTGAGTGCTATCTATCCAGCATAATGCCAGCTGGCCCACACGGCTATTGGCTAAGAGGTGGAAACGTCACCTCACTGAAAAATAGCGTTCTGCCGTGAGCTGCCTGAGGAGCTCAGTGCGGCAAACACTTCAAACAAATAAAGGAACTTTCAGCATTAAGTATTTTATACTTCATGACTGAAAGTCCCCTTTATTTGTTCCACTGGTAAATCCTTGCGTTTCACAAATGCTAGGATTTACTATCACTTTAATTATAAATTGGACTATAGCAGGGATCGGGTTTTACATATAATATTGCGATCGCAATGACAAGATTGTGTTTTTCTTATAATATTGCAATCGCACTTCAGCAACCATGTTCTATTTTAATAAAACACAATCATGCCATCGCAATATTATGAAATATGAATATTGAGAATGTGCAATCGCATTCATAAAATAAGTTAAAAAAAACACACCTATGGACAAAATACAAGATTTTTACAATCACGTCTAAAGTTTACATACATATTTTGACATTATACTATACAATACATATACATTAAACCATGTATAAACATATTTCATATACTACACATCCCCAGCTTCTATAGTTTTAATAGGAAGTTTGTTTTTTTGTCTTTATTAACAAAGTAGATCACAGACATGATGAATATATAGGCAGTTTATGGGTGTTCCATGTAAGTAACCTGTATTTTAATGTGGAAACATTACTGAGGGTTTCTACTGTCCTCCATTTTAGCTATAACTTTTCAGCCATATCAGACTCCCCTGCTTTTCAGTGGCGATATTTTCCAGTGTGAAAATCTAGTTAATATAAAGTAAAACTGAATTTGCATATGCATAATTTTAAGTGTTACTACACAGAATTATTATTTTTTTCGCGCACACCGTCTATTTTGTGTAGACACGCTTTAAAGACACCCAGCTCAGTGGTGATGTCGGCGGCCTTTTGCTGTAGTTGAGCTTCCCATTATATCCTATGGGAGACACATCGCCACTCGTCAGCACAGCGAGGATTAGCCCACTTTTTTTTAATATAACGCCAGATTGACAGACATTGCAAGCCTGGCGAACTGAAACATGCAATTTCTAATTGGTCTGGTGATGTTTTGAATATCGGGGCCCCAATGAGAATCATAAAAATCTGGTCTGTGAGTGTCTTTAGGCCTGCTATTGGAACAATTTAGCCTATCAAATGGCTGAAATGCACTGCTAGGTCTGCTCTTCTGGATGAGTCCATTTTCTTTTTATGTATAACATAAGTGAGCAAAATAAGGTAATCAGGGGTCAAGTCCTACAAAAAAAAATTGTGGGAACTCACCAAGACTTCCACCCCTGCTCACAATTAATATTGTTATATACATATGAATATGTGCATATGTATATATATATATATATATATATATATATATATATATATATATATATACGAGAACGCTACGGAGGGGACGCAATTGCTGAGTGAGCTATAGCAACGAAAGGTAAAGGTATCAGGCAACTACGTGCTACAATGTACCTTGAAATATATATAAGTATGGTGCAGACCCTTATAAAATATGAAATGGGAAAAGGGAGAGGAGAGATAACCAGGAAAGTAATCCAGGTTCAAAAAAGACAGGGGATTCAGCACTCTTTTGTGAAAGAAGCTCACAGTAACACTCAAATTCAAAAAATATCTTTAATCGTGAACAAGGGTGGGGAAGAATCACCTCCACTGAAGGAACACTGTCACCCAAGAAACAATACATAGCAATTTCATGTACAAATCATAAAATATACCAAAATCTTGAAGTGTATAGATAGTAACAGAATGATACAAATATCAATGAACCTGACCGGTCGGTGGTGCACACAAAAAATCCTTGAAAGTGAGCAACCTGTAATCCCTTTTCCCATTTCATATATATATATATATATATATATATATATATATATATATATATATATATATATATATATATATATACAGGGAGTGCAGAATTATTAGGCAAATTAGTATTTTGACCACATCATCCTCTTTATGCATGTTGTCTTACTCCAAGCTGTATAGGCTCGAAAGCCTACTACCAATTAAGCATATTAAGTGATGTGCATCTCTGTAATGAGAAGGGGTCTGGTCTAATGACATCAACACCCTATATCAGGTGTGCATAATTATTAGGCAACTTCCTTTCCTTTGGCAAAATGGGTCAAAAGAAGGACTTGACAGGCTCAGAAAAGTAAAAAATAGTGAGATATCTTGCAGAGGGATGCAGCACTCTTAAAATTGCAAAGCTTCTGAAGCGTGATCATCGAACAATCAAGCGTTTCATTCAAAATAGTCAACAGGGTCGCAAGAAGCGTGTGGAAAAACCAAGGCGCAAAATAACTGCCCATGAACTGAAAAAAGTCAAGCGTGCAGCTGCCAAGATGCCACTTGCCACCAGTTTGGCCATATTTCAGAGCTGCAACATCACTGGAGTGCCCAAAAGCACAAGGTGTGCAATACTCAGAGACATGGCCAAGGTAAGAAAGGCTGAAAGACGACCACCACTGAACAAGACACACAAGCTGAAACGTCAAGACTGGGCCAAGAAATATCTCAAGACTGATTTTTCTAAGGTTTTATGGACTGATGAAATGAGAGTGAGTCTTGATGGGCCAGATGGATGGGCCCATGGCTGGATTGGTAAAGGGCAGAGAGCTCCAGTCCGACTCAGACGCCAGCAAGTTGGAGGTGGAGTACTGGTTTGGGCTGGTATCATCAAAGATGAGCTTGTGGGGCCTTTTCGGGTTGAGGATGGAGTCAAGCTCAACTCCCAGTCCTATTGCCAGTTTCTGGAAGACACCTTCTTCAAGCAGTGGTACAGGAAGAAGTCTGCATCCTTCAAGAAAAACATGATTTTCATGCAGGACAATGCTCCATCACACGCGTCCAAGTACTCCACAGCGTGGCTGGCAAGAAAGGGTATAAAAGAACAAAATCTAATGACATGGCCTCCTTGTTCACCTGATCTGAACCCCATTGAGAACCTGTGGTCCATCATCAAATGTGAGATTTGCAAGGAGGGAAAACAGTACACCTCTCTGAACAGTGTCTGGGAGGCTGTGGTTGCTGCTGCACGCAATGTTGATGGTGAACAGATCAAAACACTGACAGAATCCATGGATGGCAGACTTTTGAGTGTCCTTGCAAAGAAAGGTGGCTATACTGGTCACTGATTTGTTTTTGTTTTGTTTTTGAATGTCAGAAATGTATATTTGTGAATGTTGAGATGTTATATTGGTTTCACTGGTAAAAATAAATAATTGAAATGGGTATATATTTGTTTTTTGTTAAGTTGCCTAATAATTATGCACAGTAATAGTCACCTGCACACACAGATATCCCCCTAAAATAGCTAAAACTAAAAACAAACTAAAAACTACTTCCAAAAATATTCAGCTTTGATATTAATTAGTTTTTTGGGTTCATTGAGAACATGGTTGTTGTTCAATAATAAAATTAATCCTCAAAAATACAACTTGCCTAATAATTCTGCACTCCCTGTATATATATGTATATATATATATATATATATATATATATATATATACACACATAAACATATAAACACTGTATTTATATGTCTATAATCTATACACTTTGGTTAATGAAAGCTAATTAAATCCAATGAAGGGTTGAATGGTTGCCTTTGGGCCTGAGAATCCTCCTCTGTCACAGAATCTCACCCACTTAAGGTGCAATAGTCCTATTTCTGCTGAGGGGAGCTAAATAACTCCAGAGCATACCACACAAAAATGTAAGCACCATGTGTTACACAGTCTGGGGTGATCACACAGCAGGACCACTGACAGGCTTGCATTTAGGAAGTGATAAGGCCCATTACTAGAGGATGTCACTATCCCTCTAACAGACTGGGCTCCTCCCACCACCAGCAGTAGTGTTTACTGAAGTGTTTCTGTTCTCTGTCCAGGGGAACTTAGTTACTCCTGCAAAAATAATGCAGAAACTTGGTTCCCATGCGTTCCCGCTCGAGTTGACCCCTGAAGGTAATACCCTGGGTCAAAACAATCTATTCACCACAGTCTAAACCTAACCATTGCACTGCATCCTAAAGGCAAGAGAGTGACATGGACACTTTTATATTTTTTTAAGGTAGCCATATTCTCGCCCAGTGTGCTGCCCCTGTTGAATGAAACCTGGGTCCCATGGTCCCAACAGAATCCATTATAGAGCCGGCCCTGCCCACTTATGATCCTAATGTGAATCACTTAAACAATGTGTATTGCATACAATGTATTGTTAGCATCTTTTCTTGAGTGGACAAGTATCAGGTATGTAATGACTGGACTTGTCCCTATATGCTACCTCAAATGTATCCTCTGTGTATTGCATTTATGAGGGAACCATCAGCATCTCTTACAGCATGTTGCTGGTCACCAGTGTGCCAGTTGCCAACTGCCAGTTTAGCAATATCATCAATAATTAATGTCATCAGTACATGGCCTTTTAGTAATGAAGTAGTTGAATGGAATCTTACTCCCACAGTACATACCTTTATTACAAAACCTTTGTGATAATATATGTAGGTGTGCTATGGCATCCACTGAAAACGTTTGTTTTGTTTGTCATTTATACTTTTTGCTGGAAATTGATATCAGGTTTTCTATCATTTAGTTTTTTTTTACATGTATCGCATATTAACTGCATTCTGTAAATAATGTATCATATATAAATGTGCAATTCTGCATCAGACAGTTATGTAGATACAAATAAGGAGTACGGAGCCATTGCTTTGGTGTGGCAGAAAATCTAGTTGCACAATAGAGACCAGGATGGCACAACTGAGAACAACTACAAGGCAATACAGCATGACAGAGAGCATTATTGGTGGCGAGGGTGATAAAATGTGGGCATAGAGAAAGAATAAAAACTGTCTAGGGGCAGAAGGTAGTTTTTGCCCTTGCTGGCAGCAAACAATTTTCACTCCTACCTAGCAAAATAGAAAATTTATAATTGCATTCAAATTCTAACTACAAATTTAACATTGGTAAACCAAAATAATATTTTTCTTTTTTCTTCAACTGTTCAACCAAACTCATATCTGATTTATTTTTCCTGTAGTTTTACTTCAATTACCCTTTAGACAGTTCTAAAGTGCCTTTCATTACCTGTAGTCCTATATAGTCCTATAGTTCCTGTGTCATCCTATTGATGAACTCTGGGAAGTGTACCATATAGATAGTGACTGAAAAGAAAATTTGCATTCTATTTATTTTAATATTCATGTTATAACTCATTGAAAGAATTAGGAGCAAAAATGCAGCCAAATACTTTTTTATTGTTATTATTTTTCCTGGTCTTATGGTAGCAGAACAGTTTTAAAAAATAAACCTATAAACACTGGTATTGTATAGGTCTATAGTCTTCATGGGAAACATTGCTTTCTTCCTCCATCTGTATATACTGGTAAATCCATATCATTTTGCATTTTGTATGGTGATCCCAAACCAACAAAGTTTGTGTAAAATGTGTTTTTATCACATTTTTGTAAACAGTTGAGTTTGCACTAACAAAGCTTTGATTTGGCTGTAAGTTTACATGCAAACCTTGCAAAATGTCAGCTTTGTTGAAAACAGTGGATAGTTCTAAGTTTTGCTCTCGATGAATGGGGCCTTTGTACCAATTTACTGCTAGGGCGGTTTTGACAAACATTGTCCGTTCAGTCTTTGTAAGTTATGTATCGATTCGCTTGCTTGCAAATATGGGACAACCAAGAGCACAAAAAAATCAAGATACAATGACATTTCTAGCTTAAACAAATTGAGAAAGATGCCTTTACCCTCATTTTGAAGTCAGATGTCTATAATACATAGAACTCTTTGTGTTAGACGCTTAATGAATATTACAGTGGCTTTTGTGCGCTCTCGAAAGAATAGCTCTCAACATTTCCCCTTACAAGCAATGTTCATTGATTGTGTTTTTTTGACCCTGGTGTATATTCCCACAAAATTTGTTTACCCTTTCTACTTTCTTATTCAAAATCATTATTATCATTTTTTTTTTTTACTTGTAAATCAGCTTCTAATTTGATGAATGTAAGATAAACTTGGTAATAAAACAAATTCTAAATTTAAATGTTTTCCTCATTTTAAAAAATGTTTGACAAATAAGATTATAGATTTCAATTTCTTTAATATATGCAATAATTTATTTAAATTTTGTCTACAAAACATTGATGATGCATTGAAATAATGGCTGTATGAGTCATCTGTTAGGAACATAATATTAAAATTAATTTATTATTTTAACACAAATAATATTTGTAGGATAAAATACTAGACCAAAAAGAAAAATGACAGATAGGATAAGTATTAATCAGTGTGACAATGTATATACAGTATATATACTGTATATATATATATATATATATATATATATATATATATATATATATATATATATATATATATATATATATATATATATATATATATATATATATATACTTTTAACCTGTGTGTTTATTTGTTGAAGTAATTCATACATTTGTGTATACAGTTTTTTACAGAGAATACTGTTAGGAAATAATTCTCAGGATAATATTATATGTATAATTTTTATATATAAACTGACAAAACCAAGATGATGAGTGCCTTGATATTTTCATCCTCTTAAAAACACAAATAATTGAAGGAGGAAAAAATTGTAGCAACAAAGCTTATATGAAAACATGACTGTGGGACTCAATTTAATATTATACTGTACATTTTCTTTTTACCCCTGTACATGAATGTATGAGAATCAAGAAAACAATTAAAAAGTAGCTATCAATATTTTTTTACAGTCAGCAAAACAATGTGCATTGATTTATTTTTTTATTTAAACTGAATTGTTCTGAACTAAAGAAAAAAAGCATATGTCTGGGAAAATGAGTACTGGGAATGTAGAATCATAAAAGTAAGATATGATAAAAAAAAAAAGCTCTTAGTTCTCTGTAACATGGGAAGGAAGTGACCCTTTTTGTCCCGCAGAACAGACACACATGCTAATGAGAATTACTCTTTTTCTAATCGGCTCCAAAATCCATGCCTTCTGTAGGGGTGGGAAAATCCGTGGAATATATATATATACTATATATATATATATATATATATATATATATATATATATATATATATATATATAGATAATAGGTAGATAGACAGATAGAAAGAACAAAAGAAAGATGGATAGAGAGATAGATAATAGGTAGATAGATAGACAGACAGATATATGGATAGATTGATAGATAGATAATAGGTAGATAATAGGTAGATAGACAGAGAGATAGGTCCCGGTAAAGTTCAAGACAGGATTATAATTGTGAGTTGACAGGGAAGCTTTTAAAGTATAAACATTTTGTAAAAAAAATAAATAAATATAAAAACAAAAATAGCAGAGAACATTTATATAGGATATGATAAACAAATGAAGTTGCTGCAGCGTATTTGTTTTTGGAACCCGGAGATTCATTTATGTAGTGTTAGATTAGATTGACCCAGAACAGACTATATGATCAGTGTTCAAAATCCTCAAAGGCTATGATTTCAACATTTAAATATAGAGATGATTTTTAGAATTTGGTTGCTGGCTATGGAGCATATACCATTTACATGGAGAAAATAAGGCTTTATTACTTACAATTGAAAATCTGCTATTCCAAGAAGATGTTCAGTATACAGTATTTAAAAGCATCCATTGCACTGTTAAACTATATCTAGAGTTGAATAATATTGGATAAAATTAGATAGAAATAAATTGTGTGTGTGGGGGGGGGTCTCATTTGTGTTTAAAATTTGGACTTAAATTTAATCAGCACACTGCATGAATTGTGAACCCTCCAATTACTGGGTTCTTGGCTATAAGCACTATGGCTTCAAAACATTATCAGTTGCTTTAGTTAATTAAAAATCTCCATAACCTCAGCCTTCTCTAAAAAGTATATGTTTATTTTATCTTAATTTAATGAGTTGTTTCTTTACATTTTTTGGGAGTAGGAGAAATTTGAAGTTCCTTGTAACCACATCATATATTTATGGAAGCTTATAAGATTCAGAAATCAGATTCTATGAGTATGTACTTAAAAAACAGTTGCTTGATATGGTTTTGTTTTTTTGTGTTCTCCTTTAAGCCTGTATGTATTTTTTCCTTTGCTTTGCATGTTCATATTAAACCATTTTCACATGTGAAATCTGTTACAAGTTCATACAGTTAAGGGCATATGTAAATTTTAAAGGGTTGACAGCTTTTTTTGGAAAAAAATACCAGCAATACTAATTAGCATAAATTAGCATAAATAATTATGCAGCATAACTCAAAGACTAAAGCTGATAGGACTGATTTTAAATGATCGTTTATTTCAAATTAGATTCCCACACATATGTAAATAGTTTCATCATCAAAAGAAGAGCTTTATTTCTGTACTTATTCTATATTATCTTATTTAGACAAAACCTTAAAAATATGAATCATGTCGTTAAAAAAAGGGTCAAAGTCTAAAAACAAAAGCATTTACATAATTTAATGCAATGTATTTAAGTCATGGATTAATGGAATTCAATTTATGAGCAAGATTATAATAAAGGGACATCATATTATATATTGTATTTGTTTTATCTTAACAAATAATAATACAGAGTTTACAACAGCCCTTTTCTCTAGTAAAAATGGATGTTTCAGTGCTGAATAAACCATTGTTTTATCAACATGCTTGTAAACGCTTGACGTTTGTTCAAATCACCATGTAATCTTTAATACGGCAGTATCTTATATGAAGAAAACCACATTGAAAACTAAAATCAAACAATCTTTTTTTCAATAGATTTCTAATGTTTTCATTGTTTTTTGTTTTTTGTTGATTGCCTCTTTAAAGACTACCTTAAATGCTCCCCGGCTTAAATATTATATAATAGAATAGATTTTTGTTGGACAGTATTTTTCTTGTATCCTTATTAATTTCCATTTGACCCATCTAAAGTTACAGTACATATTTAGACTGAAATACCTGTAGTATAGAAACCAACATATTATGTTGCAAAAATCATACAAATTAAATCTAACTAAAACTTATTTATATTATGCAACATTTTTCACCAATATTAACATATACAGGGTTTTTATGATATGATTATATAACTAGTAGCATGCTTGATTGTACGTATAAGAACAAATTGCTGGTCCTAAGCAGGTTAGGGAGAGAGACAATTAGAAGCAGCTTAAGCCTGTAGTCACCAATCGTTGGTTGTGTTCTGCTCTGGAGCTAAAATGTATTGTATCTTTAAAATGGGACTTAGAATTAGAGCATTTACATCTTGTCTTGGAATGCCTGTTTGACTTATGGTACTCGCCTCCAACTCCTCACTAGTGTGTATGTAATGTATACATATTTTATATATATATTTGTATATAAATGTGTGTGTGTTTATATGTGTTTATATGTATCTGTCTATCTAAAATAATTCAAGATATGTGTACATAATGCAATTATCTACAAAGCATATACATAAAAATACATAGTGATCCATAAGAAGAAAATGCAGTGAAGTTTACCTTAAAATCTTACTTTAATCTCTGTTTGCATAGCCAACCCTTTAAACCAGCCCTTCTAAAATTGTTTTATTTTTCACCACAAAAAAATTATAATAATAATGCATTGAATTATCAATCAGAACACTTTTGTTGATCATGTTAAATAAAAAAATAAAAGGCCTGAAAACTTGTGGTAAACTGAAAATGCAATGAGACAAACATAATATACCTTTCTTGCAAAATAATTAAAAAATTAAACTAAAACAAAAGTAAGTAAATTGAATTTAGTTTACATTTTATTTTTGTTACTAGTTAGTTTTTCTTTATATAGATGATAAAAATATAGTTTGTGGAAAAGACTAACAAATTTCACTGTGCCCTCAATTTTCTGCGTCAGATTTCTGGCTGTTTTCTTAAGCAGTCTGTTTAGCCCAAATGAAATAAAACTTGGAAAGCAAAAAAATATGTAAAAATGCAGATTGGTCAACCTCTCGATAAAATGCATTTCACTCAAATTTCTCTACAAGTTCTTCAGTTAGGTTACATTTAATTTCCCTAAAGTTGACACAATCATGGTGACGCTTGTACTAATTCAAAATGACACTTTAACTTATTATCTTATTTATGTTTAAAATAACACTGTTTCAAACAATTGATTAAAAAGAAGACATTATAAACCACAACAAATATGCCATAGCTATAAACATACATTTTTGCACAAGTTATATTATTTCTTATCAGTACACACAATTGTTAGATGCCCATGAACGAAAAACAAAAATAAAATCTATGACACGTACATAAATAGCTGTACAGTCTTCAGAATATTGTGCTGGATATCCACATGGACAGAAAATTAAAAATCAAAGGAATTAAGCTATGTTGTGTGATATATACCAGTTTATCTTTTTTTATTTTTTTTTCGGGGTAACATTTTAGCTGCACACATATTAGTGTTTGTCTTGATAAAGCTGTCAATGTTATGTTAGACTATTAGGAGATGGATGTGTAGTGATTTCAAAGCTAGCTGACCTTGTATCAATGTAGACTTTTTACTGAAGTAGTTCAACTGAATATGTCATTGTGTCCTCTTTGTTTATACCAAGATATTTCTAATTATTAAAAATACTAGGCCTCAATTACCTATTTTTCCCCTAACACTAAAAAATATCCCTCAATTCTATGCAACATTATATAGAAGAAAAAAATTCATTTGTTTTTGGACAGCATTCAGAATTTTTGTGGTTCTTATGTAGCAATGGTGAATAAGCTCAACAAATTACCGTATGTATGCTGTTTTATTTATCACATGTTATCTAATGAAAAACATTTGACAAACATATCCCTATATAAAAGTGACAGATAATAATAAATACAAAAAAATACCTTAATATTTTTTTCTTTATTACAAGACTTTTTGATACATTAAGAAAACTGAAAAATAATTATTTTTCTATATGTAAAAAAAAAAGTTTGAAACAAGATATGAGGCAGAGAAATAAAACCATGTGTTCCAATAGGTTTCATACAATCTTTTGCACTGAGTATTCATGTATAATATAATAGACATAAATAGAACTGTGGTTACAAAACAAGTCATAGGTGTGACTGAAAAGTTACAGAATTGGTTCTAGTTAAACCAGACCAGTGCTTTACTGCTAAATACTGCTGTCAACAAAGGTACAGCATATTTCTGCATGTGTATTAGACCACCAAAATATATTAAAACTGTATTTTGTATTTGTTTTTTAAAGGGACAGTCTACCATAGAATTGGTATTGTTTTAAAAGATAGATAATCCCTTTATTACCCATTCCCCAGTTTTGCATTACGAACACAGTTATATTAATATACTTTTTACCTCTGTGATTACCTTGTATCTAGGAACCTTCTTCCAGCCCCCTGATCACATGACTGTGACAGTTTATTATCTATTGTCTTAAATTTAGCATTGTATTGTGCTAGATCTTAAATAACTTTCTGTGCCTGAACACAGTGTTATCTATATGGCCCACGTGTACTTTCTGTTTCTTTGTGTTGAAAAGAGATTTAAAAGCCTGTGATAAGAGGCAGCCTTCAAAGGCTTAGAAATTAGCATATGAGCCTACCTATGTTTAGTTTAAACTAAGAATACCAAGAGAAAAAAGCAAATTTGATGATAAAAGTAAATTGGAAAGTTGATTAAAATTAAAAGTCCTATCTGAATAATGAAAGTTTAGTTTATACTAGACTGTCCCTTTAAGTATGGTATTATTAGCAGATTAATATACAACAAATAAATATCCATGATAATGAAATCTAAAGAAAAAATGATAGCCCTTGTAATTTTTTAGTTTCTACAAAATTGTACATTTTGAAAATGTTGTGTTTGTCATTCATGAATAATATGTTGAGGAATTTTATTTTAGATAATTTATTATGGCATTAATTTAAATTATGTTTAATCTATTTAGTTTGGAAAAAATATTGTGATTTTAGATTTGGTTTCATCAAAATAGTCATATAGATTAATATATATATATATTTAATCATCGACCATATTATCAAGAGTTAAAGACTGTTTCCATTTATATATATATTGATGTATACATGAGATCATTATTATGCATCATTTGATCATAATCTTGTCCATATAAATAGTTTGGAAGGATGTGCGTCTCTTTTTAATTCAAGCACCACACCCAGATTGCAGTAAATCAAATTCCTATTTATTTTATAAGACTTATTCCCCAATGTCAATTTATTATCATCAATACTTTTGTTTATTTCTATATTAATATTATTAGATGTTTTACATTTGGTTCTTTTAATACTTTTTGGCACAAATAAAATGATTTATTAAGACATATAGTTTTACTATAAAATTATTGTATAACAATATTATCACAATTTTTATACTCAATTAAATTAAATCAGGCAAATCCAAAATAATTACAGGTCAATAAAACTTGGGGAAGTTTAATTTGTTTCCGTTTCATTGCTTTAGCTGCAAATTGTTGCCTCTCAACAAAGTAATCTTGTTATGAGCACTGTTTCTACTGTTGAGTAACATGGCCGAAAAGATTAGCACGATGAAAATGACTTTACAGGGGAGTTTCCTACAGATTAATACAAGTTAATCCACAGGGCCATCTCAAATTCTGTTTTGAAGTGCAATAAACATTTACTGATGACCACTCAGTTCCTTTCCTATGCAGAAGGCTAGTTCATGAGATACTATAACCCAGAAGTGATTGATAAAACAGCAGTGAAAATAGTAGAGAAGGGATATTTGGGCAGAAGTGTAGCCATTGTCCTAGAATTAGTTGTGCATCATTTGCTTGGAAAGTGACATTTGTTTCTAGGCCACTGGAAAAAAATTGTCATTTTAATGAACATTTGGGAAATTAGAGGCAATGTGCCACCTTATTATTTATGCAATATATTTTGCATGCTGCTGTGCACATTAGAGTGTGTGCTGTTGTCTTTTGCTGTGTAACATACTCAGGCGTGCACACACAAAGGTTCTAAACTCTAACTCTATGGCTTGAGGGTCATAAACTATTCAGGACTCCAGAATATTCTAGTTTAGTACTAATGAGCCTATCAGGTTCAATCTGTTTTCTTAAAGGAACATTAAACCTCCAGAAATTCTGTCATTAATATGAAACTGTAGCAATTACACAAACATGTTTATTTGTTGGTGCTTTTGCTTTGTTTTGTGTTTTTTTTGTTTTGTTTTTGTTTTTTTGCATGGAAATTGTTATGCTAACACTGTTTAAATTAATATTAAAACTAACTGAAAATCCATATTTTTGCATAACTCACTCTTAGGGTTTAACTGCACACTGGCTGATATAGACAAATCCTGCACCTCTATTGCTGGATTGGGAACTCAACAGGCAAGACAACCAAAAATCATTTTCATAAGGACAGGAACATCATTTAAAGTTAAACAACTAACTTTAATACATTTAAGATCCTCAATTTTACATGTAACAAAGAAAAAATAAATGTAATGTTCATTTAACCTTAAAACTATTATTAAACTGCTGGCATCTATGCTGCCCTTGAGGACTAAACTTGGACATTGCTGACTAGTTCTATAATAAACTTCACCCAGCATGAAATGTAGAAAACAAATAAAGCAATTCCTTCTAGCTAAATCTGGTATTCATTACAATTCCAAATTTATAAAGACAAACTGGAAAACTACATAAAACCTTTATTAAAAAAAGTATTATGTTGTATCAAGCCCATATTAAATGTTATCCTTCCTTACTATACATAGAAAACCCCTTAAAATAAATATTACTCCTTTCTGAGCTGACACAAAGAACCTACATTGACATCACATATACTATAATATAATAATATATATACAATCAAGCTACCTCATTATCCTAGAATCAATTACAAATGTTTAATTATTTAACTATGTTGAAGGTAAAATTGACAAATAATTCACTATTTTATATCTTAACATTGCTACATAAACTGCCATAAGCTACTTTTTTGAGTGGAGACTATGGGTCCTATGATCAACACTTTCCCAGGCCAGGCATGAAAAAACAGGTCAACACTCGCAAGGACTACTCTCAGGAAATTATCTAAAAAAGGGGCTGCCCCTGTGAAATGCAAGATGTCTTCCTTACAGATGAATGGAGCTTGCTGGAAAGGAAAACTATAATGGGAAGCACAAAGTTAGCAAGGAGCAGATGGCAAACTTTAAAAATGAAAGGAACAGTCTAGTCAAAATTAATCTCATGAATCAGAGATAGGGCATATAATTTTAAACAACTTTCCAATTTACTTTTATCCTCAAATTTGCTTTGTCATCTTAGTATTCTTAGTTGAAAGCTAAACCTAGGTAGGCTTATCTGCTAATATCTAAGCACTTGAAGGCCACCTCTAATCTCAGTGTATGTTGACAGTTTTTCACAGCTAGAAGGCGTTAGATCATGTGTGCCATTTAGATAACATTGTGCCCACGCACGTGGAGTTACCTAGGAGACATCACTGATTGGCCAAAAAGCAAGTCTGTCAAAAGAAATAAAAAAAAGAACTGAAATAAAGGGACAGTCTGCAGAGGCTTAGATACAAGGTAATCACAGAGGTAAAAAGTATATTAATATAACTGTGTTGGTTATGCAAAACTGGGGACTGGGTAATAAAGGGATTATCTATCTTTTGAAACAATGAAAATTCTGGAGTAGACTGTCCCTTTAAATCCTGCAGCTAATACAAATCAGTTTACTCTGCTTTCAGCCTTTAGTACCTCTCTTCTATGTTCGTGTATAGCTCTTTTTCTCCAAGGGTAATATTTTTTTTTTTCATATTTCGACAAAATCTCACAACCTATCAGTTTGTGAGATAAGAACAACATTTACAGGGGGGAATTGTTTAGATAATACCCCAGACCAGGTGGAGAAATTTTAGCTATACTCATAGGGCCAGATTTAACAAAGTCCGGCAGGCAGGGGTGTACATCTTCGCCCCTGTCCACCTTGCATTGCATCTAGCGGCAGCAATACGCTGCCCAAATTTATCATTTATCATTGCACACTACGGCTAGAGTGCAGCACTACCCCCTGCTTGCATACAGCCAATTGATGCAATTATCAAAGGAAATGGACTGTCCCTGCAAATGGTAAGCTGTCTCGCATAGAAATAATGAGAGATTCCGGCGAATGTTTAATCTGTAATTATTAATTTTGTATGATTTTTAAATTACAAATTTAATTGTGATTTTTTGTAATGTTTGCTTCTCCTCCCCATACAAAATGCAGTATATGCCCCTCAGCGAGACACCCTGT
This sequence comes from Bombina bombina, assembly GCF_027579735.1. Classification (NCBI taxonomy): domain Eukaryota; kingdom Metazoa; phylum Chordata; class Amphibia; order Anura; family Bombinatoridae; genus Bombina; species Bombina bombina. The sequence continues at coordinate 638,112,580 of NC_069500.1, read as the reverse complement.
TTTCAGGGTCAAAAAAATTGCTTTAGATCATAGTACTAGGCATTCTTTAATAATCTTGTCAGCCTACGATTGTATTACTTATCTCTCATAACACCCACTAGGGGTGTAATGTAATCTGCTAGCTATGTTTACACAGCTTTTCCATAGCATATAGTTAGTATAGAAACTTTCAGTATAGATGGGAATACCACAGGCCAAAACAGTTATTTCAAATGCTGAAATAAAACTAAAGTAGCATCTTGTAAACAATTTAATACACCCCAGCAGGCAAAATGGGCCAATGGGAATAAATAATAATTTAATGAATAAATTAATGGGAAGAAATTAGGGTACATTGTCCCTTTAAAGAACTCATGAAATGGAAGTTGTTTATAAAGTCATGTATTACAAAGGAGTAACATTGCTCAAGTTGGTTTCAGGGGACAGTGTACTTTAAAATTGCTTTCCCCTTAATATGTTTACAATGACATTATACCAGCTGTGGAGTATAAAATGTTTTGGAAATTGTTCATTTAGGTATATTTTTGTACTTGAAATATCTATATCTGCTAACTGATACCTCAACCTTATAAATGGCTAGATTACAAGTGGCACGCTAAATGTTGCACGCAAGCGAAAAGGGGTTTATGCACGGCGGAAGTAGTGTGCATATTACAGGTTAAAAGTAAATACGTTCGCTTGAGCACAATTGAATATAATGCAAGTCGGGATAGCGTGACTTCAGAGGTCTGGTTAGCTGCTACATTTGACTAAAAAGTTGGAGAAAAACATTAAAAATTGTATGTATGTGTGTACATATGTATTTAAGTATTTATTTGTGTATTTATGTATTTACAGACCTATATACACATATAAACACATAAAAACATATATATACATATAAAGACATATTTATAACTGCATTGGAGCCCTTTCCAGTCAAGTAGCTAAAAACATAAAAAATCATATTTATGCAATATTCATATTTAATAAAGTGTTTAAATGTAAATATTTCAAATTCCAATGTTCTTCACATAAGGGAATATGTTCTAAGTATTTATAAATATATATATATATATATATATATATATATATATATACACACATCTATACCTAAATATAATTTTATATATATATATATATATATATATATATATATATACAGTATGTATATATATATATATATATATATATATGTAGGTTTAGATGTATATTGTACCAAAATACCATAAGAAATATTTAGAAATATTTAGAAATATATAGAAATATGTATTTATGAATGAATAGAACATATTCTTCTACGTGAAGAATATTGGCATGTGAAATATTAATATTTCATGTTGGGTTAGAGCACTTGAGAAAATGTGATCAGGTTCGCGTGCAAGTAGGGTGTTAGATTTTTTTTTACACTTTTGCCCTCCATTGATGCCTATAGGGAAATAAGTTAAGACTGTCACAATATTCAAAGTTCGGCTTTTTGCGTATGTTTGGTTAGCACTTGTGCGAAAAGGTTTTACTTTCAATACGTGTGTTACCCGATGCACACAAAAAGCTTACTTCTAGCACAGTTAACGCACAAGTGGGAGTGATAAATAGAGCTCCACTAGTAATCTAGCCCCAAATGGGCAGAAATTTAACAGACCTTGTCTTATCTGTCTATACACAGCGACAGCAATACTTAGGGCATGACTACATGAAAGTCTCTTGGTTAGTGAGATACTATAAGAATACTCGCCAGTACTTCTGCTTCCCTGGTCAAACTATCTAAAGACACTTTTTACCCTGAAAACAGGGCGTCTCACTAAGGGGCGTATACTGCATTTTGTATGGGAAGCAGAGGCAAACATTACATAAGTGCACAATGAAAATCCAAATTTCAGAATCATAATAAAACAAATAATTGAACCATTTACACTGGATGTGCAAAGCAAACACACAGAAATGCATACATATAAGTATAAAATACAAAGCATAATTGTTGTTTTATCGCAAAATGGACTGAACATGGGCGTTCCATGGGTGTGTATGAAAATTGTCTCTCAAACTCTAGCGTAATTATCTAAATATTTCCACCCTACAGATCTCTCTGTTTTAGCTCGCAAACTAAAAGGTGGTGAGGTTATGACAAAATACACAAAATACCTAATGCCCTAATAGAAAAACACATGCATACAAACATAAAGGCGATGGTACGATGCTATAAAAATGCAGCGCAATGTGATTTGTTTTTGATGCAGGAGTACCCTGCTCACTGCTAACTTCGCTCTACACTGCAAAGTTTCCCTTTAAAGCAAGCTCCATTCATTTCTATAGAAGACTCACAGGAACTGCCCCTTTTTTAATTCCACAAGGGCAACGTCTTGGAGGGTCAGCGTGAAAAAAACACATAAGAACTGAGGTTTAGATAATCGGCCCTTAAAGAGGACAATGAAAAATTAACATTTTAGTATATTTCTGTCCAACCCCCAGTTGAGAGGGTGATTTTTTTTAATCAACATTTTTGTTTACACAGCTTTTCTATAACTAGTACTCCAAGGGACAAGTCAAAATTAAACTTTCATGATTCATATAGGACATGCAATTTTAAACAACATTCTAATTAACTTTTACCATCAAATTTGCTTGTTCTCTTGGTATTCTTTTTTGAAAGCTAAACCTAGGTAGGCTCATATGCTAATTGCTGAGCCCTTGAAGGCTGCCTCTTATCTTAGTGCATTTTTACAGTTTTTCACAGTTAGACAGTTAGTGTCATATAGGTTATATGTGTCATATAGATAACATTGTGCTCACTCCCATGGAATTATTTATGATTCAGTATTGATAGGCTAAAATTCAAATCTGTCATAAGAACTGAGATAAGGGGCAGTCTGCAGAGCCTTAGATACAAGGTAATCACAGAGGTGAAAAGTGTATTAATATAACAAATGGGTAATAAAGGGATTATCTATCTTTTTAAACAGTAAAACAATTCAAGTAGACTGTCCCTTTAAATACTAAAATGTACAACATGCAAAATCAGCTATTTCAACTTACAAAATAAATGTAAAAGACTGTTGAAATGGATTATTCATTAAGGAAAGAAAAAAATCACAGTTCATTGCTCCTTTACGTTAATTTTGCAAGAAAAAAATATGATTCTAAAACAAGCAAAGCATGTTAACCATCCACAAAGCACCAACTTGAGATTGTTTTGTGCTCCTTATATACCGACTGAGCAATCAATTTAACCAATGACAGGCAATTAAATAAAATGATTAAATTCAAATTTGAATGGCTAGTTGCTTTAATTTCTACCTACTTTGTAGAGATGGAAGATGATACCCAAGCAACTTCTTTACAACCAACCAAAACCAATTTAACACAGACAGTTCAAGGAATAGTCTTGTCAAAATTAAATTTTCCTGTTTCAGATAGAGCATGCAAGCAACTTTCTAATTTACTCCTATTATCAATATTTGTACATTATCTTGGAATCTTTATTTGAAGAACAAGAGAACAAAGAAAAATTGATAATAGGAGTAAATTAGAAAGTTGCTTAAAATTGCATTCTCTGTTTGAATCATGAAAGTTTAATTTTGACTAGACAATCCCTTTCAGTTCCAAACCAGTAAAGGTCAGGGGAGGACTGGCAACTTTTGGACCAGAGGGGCCAGTACTACCCTGTGGCCTAGGTTTATCGATACACTCCTTTTAAAATGCTATGTTTGATATCACAAAAAAATGTTAGTGAAACCTTGTTTATTATGTGAACCCTTCTATGACATGCATGTAGGGCAGCCTACAGTTATAGTATCCAGGACTTCTGGGAAGTGCAGGCAGCAACGATAGCTAAGGTGCATAGTAAATTGGACACTGAGCTGGGCAGTCACAGCTCTGTCAATGGTAGTTTAGGGGTAGAAAGCATGGTGTGAATATATGTACATCTACAAACAAGCCCTGCACACCCATATATATATATATTTATATACACATGCTGACAGACACACAAAAAAATGGATTAACAAAAAAAACACACAAGTTGCTGGGCACTGCAACTTCTGCACTGGCCCTGATTCCATCACTAACGGTGGGCTGGGGGGTAATTAAGCTAATGAGGTCTGCTCTCCCTGGAAACTCAGCCCATTTGATTATGTTGTAGTTTCAATTATTTGAAATACAAAAATATACCTAAAGGAGTATTTCCCCATACATTTTATACTCTGCAGCTGGTATAACAAGTCATTGTAAACACAACAAGAGGACTCCAATTTTACAGTACATTGCGTACTTTCACCATAAGACTATGTGTTTGATTGTATGAGTACAATGTAACTAATTTTCCTTGCAATCAACCTACCCATATGTACAGGGCTCTTTAGGAACACCATGAGCCTTGAAGGCATTAATGTGACTATTGCGGTATGTCACAGTACTTGGATTAGTCCTTATCAGCAATGTCAATGTGACCTGATCATTTCACAAGGGGTCTCATGATCTATAATTGTATTCTGTCATTTAATATAAAGTTGTAACAGGTATGGACTTGTGGCACATAATACCTTAGCATGTGCAGGGACACAATATTTTAGCCCTTTCCTATTAAAGAGGCAGGTTCATTTTTATATGTTAGTTGAGCAAGCAGATGTATAAATGGATGTGGCTTAGAGAGTAAAATGATTTATAGAGAAATAGGAGAATATGTACGCTATCTTTTGAGAGATGTTAGATTAAAAATAATTTCTTCATTTCGTAACTCCGAATATGTACTTAAAGGGCCATTAAACCCAAAAAATGTATTTCACGATTCAGATAGAGAATACAATTTTAAACAACATTCCAATTTACTTCTATTTTGTAATTTGCTGCAATCTTTAGATATCCTTTGTTAAAGAAATAGCAATGCACATTGGTGAGCCAATCACATGAGGCATCTATGTGTAGCTACCAATCAGAAGCTACTGAGCCTATCTAGATATGCTCTTCAGGAAAGAATATCAAGAGAATGAAGCAAATTAGATAATTGAAGTAAATTAGAAAGTTGTTTAAAATGGTATTCTCTATCTAAACCCTGAAAGAAAAAATGTGTGTTTAATGTCCCTTTAATGTACAGATGATTGGGAAATAGACATTGGATGACTGATAAATCCCTTGATCTAGATTATTCATTCCTTTGATACCTGCTCCGCTAGCTGTGGGTGTCCTTAGCATGATCTGTCATACAACCTGTGTATCTCAGCTTAGCAGAACCCAGACACGAGAGTAAAGAAGGGGGCTGATCTATCCCACTGACAATTTTATCAACCCCCTATGTTTATTTACATAATGACCTTTCCCCATGGCCCAGGATCCTATTTCTCGCTGATGTTTTCCAATATAACAAAATGCTAGAAATAATTCCCCACTTAAATAATTTATATGATCTGTTTCTCAGGACATTGGATTCCAAAACATAGTGATTTTATATCCACTACTTAAATGGACATGATTCAGATAGAACATACAATTGTAAACAACTTCCTAATTTACTTCTATTATTAAACTTTCTTTGTTTTCTTGTTATCCTTCGTTGAAAAGCAGGAAGCTGGGGGGGTTGTCCAGGCGGCAGCTATGACTGAATACTAAATCAGAAGCTCCAACTATTCTACAGATAATCCGCCGGTTTTCTGGGAAACTACAAAGAATCCAGGCACTTATCATACATATGCTATACTGTGAAACAGGGCTGTATCAATAGATACCTATTTTGAGGAGCTTGCGCTATCAGAAGCCCTATATTGGACCAACAGCTAGGAGAGGCGTCGGCCTTAAAACATTATTCCTACTCCCCCCGGTTAGCCAGGTTAAACAGATTTCCTTAATCTACTAGATGGTAGGAGATATCTATCTAAATATGGATGAGAATCATTATCATATAATTCAAGACCTCTTGGCCAATTTGGCTCAACAAATGGACAGCAACTATACCCATTTATGATCTCTAATTAAACTCCAGCCTCAGGAATGCATACCCCCCAACTGTCCCGATTTTCGCGGGACAGTCCCGATTTTAGGGGTCTGTCCCTCTGTCCCGAGTTGCTAGCCATCTGTCCCGATTTGCCCCAGGCATTAAAAAAAAAAATTTAAATTCTATTGGGCCCATACTTAGAAGCAGCTGGCTTTGCTCTTACAGGGTTAGATACCTGTTATATTCCCTGTGGAAAAGGAATGGTGTGTGGGTTAAGCAGGAGTAAGAAGGCTGTATACACTCTGACCACGGGTAATGGTGACCTCTCTAACCTACCTCTGGTAATGATGATATCTAACCCCTGGTGATAATACTAGCATGCCTTCAGTTTTATACAATGAGCAGTGGCAGCCGCAGACTGCCAGCTAATGTGCTTGCCAACCCCAGGACCCCATACAATGAATTACAGATACCCATATTTGATGTAGTGTGTGTGTCTATCTGTATCCATAACTGTGTGTGTGTATCTGTATGTATAAGTTTATGCTATGTAGTGTGTGTGTGTCTGCATGTATAAATGTAAGCTATGCAGTGTGTGTATGTGTATCTGCATGTATAAGTGTGTATCTGCATGTATAAGTGTATGCTATGTAGTGTGTGTGTGTCTGCATGTATAAGGTGTATACTATGTAGTGTCTGTGTATCTGCATGTATAAGTGTATGCTGCATGTATAAGTGTATGCTATGTAGTGTGTGTGTATCTGCATGTGTAAGTTTATGCTATGTAGTTTGTATGTATCTGCATGTATAAGTGTATACTATATAGTGTGTGTGTGTGTGTATGTGTGTGTGTATCTGCATGTGTAAGTGTATGCTGCATGTATAAGTGTATGCTATGTAGTGTGTGTGTATCTGCATGTGTAAGTTTATGCTATGTAGTTTGTATGTATCTGCATGTATAAGTGTATGCTATGTAGTGTGTGTGTGTGTGTGTGTGTATCTGCATGTGTAAGTGTATGCTATGTAGTGTGCTACTGTGTATTTTTGCTGACTTTAAAGGCCAGAATCTAGAATATTAATGGGGAATGCAGAGAGTAGTTTTAAAGAATTTATTAATAAATGTGCAATTAAGATAAAAATATTTAGCAATGTCTTTGCAAAGGCTAATTAAATACAGCGCTCACATAGCCATACCAGTGTTTTGAGCTTGTGTTTGATTTGCTGCCTAAGTGTATTAAAGTATATGACTTTATTTAGAATTTTATTTTTATTACTTTGGTCTTATGATTTTTTTAAGCCCCGCCCACCACATGTCAATTTTTTTGCCGGGGGGGGGTGTCCCTCTTTTTAATTTTGAAATGTTGGGAGGTATGGGAATGTGGAAAATCTGAACCTAATATGGTGGCTGTTACAGAGGAAGACTAGCTACGCAGCAATCCGCAATCCTTTTGCGAGACAGATCCTGTTCAAAATTGCTTGATTCTTATGAAGTTAGCATACATGAAGCAGCAGGGAGCTGATTGTGACACCGGGTGCATTGAAATACCTCATCCCACAGTCATTCAGCTTTGGCTTATGAGCACAGCAGAGGTGACACCACTCCTGGATTGGACGGATGCAGCCGACCGCCCGCAACATAGTATGGACCGACACTTTAATTCGGAGCTGACCTGTACGTGGGAACTCTCCCTAGTGAGTCCTGGAACCCTACCTAAGGAGGCATCATGTCCTCACACTCATCTCCGCTTCTTGTTCCAGGGGGATCGGTTACAGATGTGCATTCATACCCACTGGTTTTACTTCCTACATTGCCCTGACCACCATCCTATCTGTTACAGCCCTGCATCTACGGCCAATCGTTTTGGGATTGGGTAATACAACCATTGCTCCTATATATGATCCACATGGAAAGGACTATGTAGAATTTGTATACCCTATTTACACCTCCCAATGATGACTTTTTAGTCTGAAATATATGTGTTTGGGGGCACTAATAGACTCGCATAGTCATTGTGTGGTAAAGCCCAGTATACAAGACATTAGTAAGCTCACCAACTCTCCCTTGAAATATGCTTTTCTTATATCTTATGTTTGGTATTTGTCCTTTTCAGCCCCTTTCTTAAGCGGTTAGAACCATACTGACCCACCACAGGATATAATATTTTGCATATAAAGCACTTTATTAGCAGAGCATTTTTATCCTACTAGACCTTATACCAGAGCTTTCCAAACTTTTCATGTTGGTGACACACTTTGTAGACCTACATCATTTCGTGACACAGTAATTCAGTTGTACTAGCAAAAAGGAGGTTAAACTAACTTGTTTTAAGAGATACGGACACAAATTATATAATAACAAAATGCATTTACAAGTAACAGTATGTATGTGCAAGAATTAAAACAAGTTTAATAACACCAATAGCTACTTACTATTTTAATGGGATGTATTAGGTTGATGGGATGAACACAGTTTCTGAATATTTAGTGGAATATTAGATAAAGATACTCGCATTTCATCATCAAGCATTTTTAAGCTTCCACTTCCTATCCATATATCAAGAGCAGGAGCAGCAATGCACTACTGGGAGCTAGTTGCAAAAAAATCCCACTGACTTCTGCTCAGCGTTTAAGCTGCCACCCTCAGAGCTCTGTGAGTCCGACTGACTACTGCCAACGCTACAAACACACTGCTGTCCCACTCACTGGCTACACTTGCAGTCACGAGCCAATTAAGGAGACTACACGTGCAGTCATGAGCCAATGTCCCGCCAAATCCGCCAATGGTAATAGTTTCAGTTCCCACTGAGCTGTGCCAATTGGTTAAGATGATCTGTGACCCACTAGCTATCAATCACGTGTCAACCATGTGATATGCGTAGCAGGCAGGTGGAAAGTCAGAAACCAAAAAAACAATTTAATTTTTTTTTTTAAATTTAATAAAATTTGTGCTGAAGCAGGGACACACCTACACACTGCTGCCGACACACTAGTGTGTCCCGACACACAGTTTGGAAAGCACTGCCTTATACCCAGATAGCTAAAACATATCTTCATCCCTTTAAATTAGAGCCAACAATTGCCGCCTAGTTATCTTCCCCTCTAAGATCAACAGCAAGGCTAGGATCTGTGAAGTTAATTCTCCTCCTCATAATGGTAATCAAACTACGTTTTTTCCCATTTACTCAATATTATGCCTTATCTAGGGTAACTCTTTAACATTATAGCATATACTCCTCTTAAAGGGACACTGAACCCAATTTTTTTCTTTTGTGATTCAGATAGAGCATGACATTTTAAGCAACTTTCTAATTTACTCATATTATTACATTTTCTTCATTCTCTTGGTATCTTTATTTGAAATGCAAGAATGTAAATTTAGATGCCGGCCCATTTTTGGTGAACAACCTGGGTTGTTCTTGCTGATTGGTGGATAAATTCATCCACCATTAAAAATGTGCTGTCCAGAGTTCACAACCAAAAAAAAATGTTTAGATGCCTTATTTTTCAAATAAAGATAGCAAAAGAACGAAGAAAACTTGATAATAGGAGTAAATTAGAAAGTTGCTTAAAACATCATACTCTATCTGAATCAGGAAATAAAACAATTGGGTTCAGTGTCCCTTTAAGTAACATAAACTTGGGTAACCAATGTTAATCTTTTGTTGGAGTACTTTGAGTTTCCAGTTTAAAGCATTCATGATATCTAATATCACATAGCTCAAATTTGCCTGATGTGAGTATGTGATTAGGCTGCAAAATGAAGTGGGTTTAACTATACATACTTTACTATGTTCTGAAGTGATAGATAGCTAGCTCCAACTAACATTGTATAAATACTATACAACCAGTTCACCATATAATTATACCTAGGAAAATTATGTTCGGGCTATCCATATTACAGTCCTCCCACATATCAAGTGATATATGTTTTTTCATGTTATGCTATACTTGTTCAATATGCTTTAGTCCCAGAAGGACCTTTGATTTTACTAGTTTCTTGTTTAGCTTTCATATTGCTATGTGCATATTATTATTATTCCTCCTTGTTTAATACTTATATTGTACCAGTTACTAATTTGCTCTCTTTATACCCTGCGGTCCAAGAGTGACAGTGTACCTTTTAACCTCTGATTACTTTTACTGTTTCTATAAAGCCTATAGAGCCCCCCCCCCCATCAATATCTCTAGCGGTGCTTACCCGCTGAAACATTTCCCCCACTAAGTGCCATTAGACCCAATTGGGTCATTGAGAAGACTGACAGGCCCCACCAGTATATCCTATATCAATTGGTACATAAGTGACCAGCTCATTAGTCTTTCACAAAAGCTACCCAAAACTAAAAATGAAGGTTTCAGGTACTTATATTTAGCAATCATTTCATCATTTGCTTATATCATTGTAATAAGTACCATGAAAATGTTATCACATATGTTATGGCATTTATTGTATGTTTCTTTTTATCTTCTCTGTGCCATAACATATGTGATAACATTTTCATGGTACTTATTACAATGATATAAGCAAATGATTGCTAAATATAAGATATTATAAATAAAAAGCAGGAAGCTAAATTCAAGAGTGTGCACATGTCTGCAGCATTATATGGCAACAATTTTACAACAATGTTATTCATTAGCAAGAACACTAGATGGCAGCACTATTTCCTATTATAGAGCTCCAGACATGTGCATGCTACCTCTCTATATATCTCTTCAACAAAGAATAGCATGAGAATGAAGCAATGTTGATAATAGAAAAATATTGGAAACTTTTTTTTAAATTGTACAGTGTGTCTGAATCATGAAAGAAAAATTTTGGGTTTCATGTCCCTTTAACCATTAAATTAAGTAGCAGTAAATTTGCCAGTAAAATCCACTCTTTGTAAATAAAATAACAAATACTAAATAAAAACACAAAATGTAAACACAATAATAATATTAATACAGAACAAAATATAAAAAATAATACACAGATACAGAAGAATTATACACGCATTTGTGTCTGTGAGTGACTGATGGCGTGCTTAAATGCGAAAGCACGTTCAGTGGTTTTCAGTTGTGTCTATAGCCCCGATTACCTTCCAACACTCACAGGGGCAGTACTCATGGAATTCTATATAAAAAAGGGGCTGTCCCTGTGAGTAGCGAGATGTCTTCCATACAAATAATGACAGCTCTCTGCTAGGTAAAAGTTTATAATGCAGGGCAAAGTACACAGCAACACTTGAATATTATGCTTAATACAAATCAAATTACGCTGTTTTAAGTGCACTGTATCTTAAATTTGCTGCAATTTGCATATGCATAGGACAATAATTAGTGTTTTGAATATTTTGGTGAAAACTCACCAATTTTAAACTGGTAAGAAAAACAGTGAGAACTGTAGTGTGAAAATGTTTATAGAATTAAGCTGGGATTTCAGAGAAAATGTCATATGCCCATGTAAGGACCATGTTCAGATCATTTTACGAAAAAGAACAATTATGCTTTGTATTTTCTACTTTTAAGTACAAATTACTTGCTTTTTTTGCATATCCAGTGTACGATTCACACTCTGAATAGTAAATATGATTTATTCCTGTGCAATTTACCAACATATTTTACGTTTTTGATAAAATACGATTTTTGGTGAACAATTTTATTACGAATTTTGATGCACCTTAACAAAACAATTTTCCCTATGTATTTTTGTGTCAATGGTTTAATTATTTTGTAAGATTTTTATTTTACAAATGTTATTGTTTACTTTTGTAATGTTTGCATCTCCTCCCCATACAAAAAGGCAGTATACCCACTTTAGCAAGACAACCTGTTTTCAGGGTAAAAAGTGGCTTTATATTATTCCATCAGGGAAATAGAAGTGGAAGCCCAGGGATCTTTTTAGAATCGGGGCCTATGTTCCGTATATATGGCACTTGTCTCACCCTTAAAGCATTTTGTCAGCATGCTTTATGGTAAGCAGCATGTACTATATTTTACTTTAGTATTTTGTTCATTCCTAGCTATAGTCCTAAGCTAAGGAGCCATCCCATTATTAGTTCAGCACCTGAGTCACGCTTGCTGATTGGTGGCTAAATGTAACCACCAATCAGCAAGTGCAATCCAGGGTGCTTTACCAAAAATGGGCAGGCTCATTAGCTTAAATTTCGACTTTTTCAAATAAAGATAGCAAGAGAATAAATAAAAATTGATAATTGGTGTAAATTAGAAAGTTGCTTAAAATTGCATGCTCTATCCGAAACATGAAAGAAACCAATTTGGGTTTAGTATCCCTTTAACATGGAACAATAACAATAATTGTAGGAAGTTAATCCACATCTAATATTTGTAGTATGTGCATCTCATTTACTGATACAACCTGGAGTGGTGGTGTCGCTGTGCAAATTGTAAACATTTAATAAATATTTGAACCTATTTATGATTGTACAAGCTGTGTGTATGCAGATTATAGTGGGCCTGGCACTTTATGAAAAATGAAAGCAGTTGTGTAAGTGTATTAAGAAACTAGTTAGGTGAATTGTGTTTTTTATAATTAGAGTAATACATTTATAACTGGACCAAGTGGGATTTCAGAGCAATGCCTCCAAATGTGTGTCAAAACTGACCCACAACAGATACAACTATACTTTACATAAAAGGGCAGTAGTGTCTCCCCTTTTCCTGCTCTGTTCGGTGTCCAGTAAGCTTATTATGGACTTGCACCCACTCAAACTAATAAAATCACTGACATGTTTACTAGAATAATTAAAATGCAGGCAACACAATAGCTGAATTGTTTTTAATCTACTTACGCAAGTAAATAAAATGTATCAGTCAGGAAATACAATGATACTGGGCACAACTCTGTCTTCCTGTACTTTATATACACAACATACCCATGCAAATATATATTACTACTTATATGGTATTTGTACGAGCAACTGTGCTATTCCTCGTTAATAGACTTTATCTCCCCCTACTTACTCATATCTGAAGACACTTACATTGTATTGGTGCAAATACTATATTTCTTCTACAATCCAGATTACCCCTGGGTAGTCAGAACAGGAGGAAAAAAATATGGGGGACAAATATAAACGAAAGATTATACTGCATGACAAAAATTAACCAATTAAAAAATGGCATTTTGCCAAATCAAGTTTAAAAGTCCCATTATGCAAATCTACTGTATTTACTGGCCCTTTAATTTATAAGGGCAGCAGGCATTCCGAATAAAACAGATTCATATTTGTGAAAGACAAAGCAAGTTATATCTGTTACTGATTATTAGAATGCATTTACTGAGACATTAATTAAAAGTAAGAGCAGATAAAAAAAACACAACATAGGAAGGTGTAGGACTTTCGGAGCAGAAGGTGATTTATTATTCAATAATAAAACTAGTGCCCTTACAGATCAGAATATCAAATCAGGAAAGAAATCCACTTTATACTTTAATGTTTTTAAGGCACAATATTTAAACTTTCACCTTCAATAAAAGAGGGCAGCACTGTTTGCAATAATAATGTAGTATACATGAGATTTCTGCGCTGTCCGAATACTGAGGCTGGGGGCCACAAAGGAAAATTCAGACCCATAATGCAACGGTATTACAAGATGCAACATTGTTACACATCCAGTCTAGAAGATCAACTCCAGACATATTATTAGTTTTCCTGTATTACAATCAGCTTTGGGAAAGCAAAAATTCCAGATCCGTTTCCAAAAACTTTAGGAATCTGTTGAGATACACAAGCCTACTGCAAATACAGAGGAGTTAGTGCACACCAGATTCATAGGAAAATAAAAAGGACATCTTTCTTGGAACATCTTCCATGAGAAATCTCAAGGCAAAACATTTTGGTTTGAGCAGTGTTAGTTTATAAAGAGTATGATCATCACTGTCCTTGGCTTTACAGAACTTGTACGTGAAAAATGTGAGTCTGTAAACCCAAAACAAGGTCTGTGCCACCGAGGAAACCTGAAGCATCAAATGTGAGTTCTTTTGGAGCAGGTGTTGTGGGAACCACAGATTGTAGAGTTTGTATTGTAGCTGTTAATTTAGCACTTTTAAGGGACTGGGTTTGTGGTTTAACAAAAATAATTTCAATAATTCCAAATATGTTAGGATTAGAAGCCCTAGATCCAGTGACATCTATTCAGTGTCTGTAGCTTCTTGGGCAATGCCAGTCTCTTTATTTTGTTATTCCAGGCATCAGATTCCCTAAAGATTGGATATCTGAGCAAGCGTTATATGGTCTGTTGCCTAGAACTACACAGGAGGCTGGTGAGGACCATGAAGAGTCTGGGTGAACCTGTAGAGAGGTTATAAGCACCTGACCTGCCTCTGGATACTGTTTCTTGTCACTGGGCAGAGCTACAATAAAGATCCTCAGCCCCTTCCTCTAATAAACTCACTAGGCCAAGTCTGTCACCTGAAGGTTCCCTGCCTATTAGACTTTCTGCCAGGAGGTTTTCAGGCCATAATACAACTTTCGTTTTACTTTTTATAATTCAGATTTAAAGGGATACTTAACACAAATATTTTCTTTTATGATTTAGATAGAGCATACAATTTTAAGCAACTTTACAATTGACTCCTATTATCATTGTTCTCTTGGGATCATTATTTGAAAAAGCAGGAATGAAAGCTTAGGAGCCAGCCCCTTTGTGGTTCAAAACTCTGGATAACACTCGCCAATCAACAAGCGCTACCCAGGCGCTACCCAGTGCTGAATCTATACTGGGCCGGCTTGTAAACTTACATTCCTGCTTTTGAAATAAAGATGCCAAGAGAACGAAGAAAACTGATCGTTGGAGTAAATTAGAAAGTTGATATGCTCTATCTGAATCATGAAAGAAAAAACTAGGTTTAATATCTGTATATGACGTGTAAATAGCCTGTGACTAGGGGATATATGATTTGTTTTTACATTTACATACTGTGCAGGGTTTCCAGGAAAACGCCCCAATAGTATAGCCCACGACCCCACTGGCTAGTCCCCTAAACACAGATATGCAGATATGCTGCGTGATTATCCCAACCTAACTACTGCTGCCTATAATTTCTATAGCTGTAATCTCTCGCCTGCTCTTATAGCGCTGATAGTAACGTGAGTATGATACCAACACCAAGTGCTCACTCAGTGTTATAGGAAAGAAATGTGAGAATCTCTTAGTGATAATAATGTTCATTCGCTCATATAAATAATGTTGTGGGGATAAGTAAAAGGTTTTGCAGCAGTTTATAAAAAAATAGTCTCTAAGATGATGCTGTAATTTAATCAGCATTACTAGTACAGTATTTTGTAACCTTTATCTACAAGCCAAACACATTGTCAAACTATGTATTATAACTCTCCCATTGCCTGTACCTGCAATTTGTTTGTTCAATTTACTGTTTGTGTTTCTCAGTATCTTCCTCCAGAGAAATTCGTTTGCCTTAAATTATTCTCTCTATTAATATAAAAAGCACAAATAAAACCATTTAATAAAGCCTACATTAAATGAAACCTGTTTTACAAATTGATATCATGTATCTAGTTATTAATAATAATAATACTCCATTACAATATTTGAAGACACCCCTTACCATGGGCACTTATACCTATATAGAAATATCTAGCTGCCATCATAGGTTTGCTGCATCTTGATACTCTGCAAACGACTTATGTGGTGGCAGATTTATTAGACAGAGATTAATATGTGTCATTAATAATGTGACATCACATTAGTACCATACAGTCATGGGTTTGTGTGTGACTGTACTGCGTTACATTCTGATCATTTTCTATTGTTTTCCCTGCATTAACAAAGTCAATATTTCGCTTGTGCTGGGTGCTTTGAAAGAGCCACTGTCAGCTCTCAGTATGTAACAGCAGGTGGCATGGCTTTTTCTGTCCTGAGAAAGGAATTAAAGACTTGGGATGCAGCTGTCCCATATCTGGCTCTGCTCCTAAAGCCTTTCTGCTGTCACCAGTGTGGTGAACTGTCTCCCAAGGACACAATATGGGTGCAGCTTCTTCTGCCCTTTTCCCAAGAGGATTCTTCCTAACTCCAGTCACTGTTAAAGAAGAGGCAGGGCTGGGAATCACTGAGGGGGTTGGTGCCAGCTTGTGGGCATTTCATACGGATTCTCATTCCCATTGTCTGAAGCACTTTTGCTCTGCAAGTTGCCACTAAGTTTTGCCTGTGGCATATCCAGAAACCTCTATCCAGATTTGCTGATATCAAACACAGAACAGACACATATCCATTTATCAGTCTGTCAGGTACCAAATTTGCACAGGGGACCAGTGCCAAGAATTGCACCCGGTATCAATAGTTTATCTAATTTCAACCAATATATGCCCTAAGGTTTATTAATACAAAAAGAACGATGTATTACAGGAAAAAAACGTATTAGAAATATACAAAATACATACATAATACATTCAAACGTATTAGAAATATACAAAATACATACATAATACATTCAAACGTATTAGAAATATACAAAATACATACATAATGCAGTCAAACTTATTAGAAATATATAAAATACATACATATTACATACAAACTTATTAGAAATATACAAAATACATAAATATTACATACAAACTTATTAGAAATATACAAAATACATACATAATACATACCAACGTATTAGAAATATACAAAATACATACATAATACATACAAACGTATTAGAAATATACAAAATACATACATAATACATACAAACGTATTAGAAATATACAAAATACATACATAATACATACAAACGTATTAGAAATATACAAAATACATACATATTACATACAAACTTATTAGAAATATACAAAATACATACATAATACATACAAACATATTAGACATATACAAAATACATACATAATACATACAAACTTATTAGAAATATACAAAATACATAAATATTACATACAAACTTATTAGAAATATACAAAATACATACATAATACATACAAACGTATTAGACATATACAAAATACATACATAATACATACAAACTTATTAGAAATATACAAAATACATACATAATACATACAAACGTATTAGACATATACAAAATACATACATAATACATACAAACTTATTAGAAATATACAAAATACATACATAATACATACAAACGTATTAGAAATATACAAAATATACATACATAATACATACAAACGTATTAGACATATACAAAATACATACATAATACATACAAACTTATTAGAAATATACAAAATACATACATAATACATACAAACGTATTAGACATATACAAAATACATACATAATACATACAAACGTATTAGACATATACAAAATACATACATAATACATACAAACTTATTAGAAATATACAAAATACATACATAATACATACAAACGTATTAGAAATATACAAAATATACATACATAATACATACGTAATACATACACATTATGAAAAACTTTTCAACTTAAAACAGGCATTGACATTGATACCTTTTAAAAATGAGGGTTTTACTTACAGCACTCATTGCAAACATTGCTCTGTAAAAACTAAGTGGGAGAATTTCTCGCCTCCCTGGTCTATTATTTTGCAGATTGATGATATCATTTAATATCTATATGAAAATGAAAATTAACAGACTTCAGTTTAATGTATTTTAACTTGATGTGTGTGTGTACTGTATATATAATATATATATATATATATATATATATATATATATATATATATATATATATATATATATACAAACACCCATATGAACGTTTTATACGAACAGTTAAATTTAGCTTAAGTGAAAAAGATGTGAAATTCTATATTTTTACGATAGTGATATATTTGATAAATATAGATATTTCTATTTAATGATAGTGGAGATTGCAGTTGGAATATTTGTATTGGCGAAAGCAAGGCAATAAAACTTATTTTGCATCATACAGCAAAGATTATAGGATAATCAAGTTTAGGCAGCAAACCATTCAAAAGAACACCGGGACCTCAAAATCTCCAGTGATATATATTGTAATGTAATAAAAAAAAACAAGAGAGAAGATAATTAATCCAGTTAGTGATGTAATAAATACATGTGTAATGAAATATAATTTGATCAGAGAATTTTTAAAACTGTAAAAATAAATAGATAAATTGTGAAATAAAGGCACTTAGCATTTCTTACATTGATAGTGCATTTATATGTATTGCAATCTGTGTACTGTTTTAGCAACAGAACGTTAAATACAAAGGATAAATGATAGATTGATAGATAATTGACAGAGTATATATTATTGAAGGTATAACAGATCATGTGAACAGTTAAACCTTTTATATTTGCTGTTATGGCTTAGGTTTTTATATCAGATATTCAGCCATACCACAGTATGGGATTATGCGTTTTTATATATTTATATTAACTTTGGATAGTAATGCAGAGGTAATAATTTGAAGGGACAGGTAATAAAAATTCCGTCTGTGAGACACGGCTTGGTGACATACCCACACGTCCCTTAGGGGACCCTGGGGAACATAAGATCTGTCTTCGAATTATTGTAAACTATTGTGATACATATCTCACGATACCATTCGAATCAGATATTTGCCATTCAAGACTGAGACAGTAATACATTAATAGTAGTAGAGATACATATTCATTGTTTGTGTGCTTATACGTGACAAGAGAGAGAAACACGGAGATATTTCGCATATCTAGCAGATAGACAGACAAATTTATAGACAGACAGGTAGATAGATAGATAGATAGATAGATAGATAGATGATAGATAGATAGATAGATAGATAGATGATAGATAGATAGATATAGATAGATAGATAGATAGATGATAGATAGATAGATAGATAGATAGATAGATAGATAGATAGATAGATAGATAGATAGATAGATAGATAGATAGATGATAGATAGATAGATAGATAGATAGATAGATAGATAGATAGATGATAGATAGATAGATAGATAGATAGATAGATAGATAGATGATAGATAGATGATAGATAGATAGATGATAGATAGACAGACATATATATAGACAGACAGGCAGACAGAGACAGACAGATAGATAGATAGATAGATAGATAGATAGATAGATAGATAGATAGATAGATAGATGGATGGATAGATAGATAGACAGACAAATTTATAGACAGACAGGTAGATAGATAGATAGATAGATAGATAGATAGATAGATAGATAGATAGATGA